>NC_141256.1:4550023-4560023 GCF_054856555.1 Leptonotus elevatus
TGGGCAGTTGCACTGATTAGACCGCTTTTTTCACTTATTGGGTGATGAAACAAACAAAATAAATAGATTCTGCTGTGCTCCATATATTTATTTCATGTGGTCATTTTGACCAGTTAATGTAACAGAAGGCTTCTAAAAATATTTCCAAAGGTTCTTCAAGTGGTTTCGGTTCACTTGTTTGGTGTGCACAAGGCTTCAGATAATAGCGTTCGCTCTCTGGGGGGAACTACTGCGAGCAGAGCAATCCGCTGAACCAACCTGACAAATGTGAACACTTCCTAATTAAGACAGCTGACAACTCATTTTAATGTGTTAAACGTTTAGTGCTGATTTAACACTGGAAATTGAACCTGAAATGAACCAAACTACTCATTAAAATTACTTTATGATGTTGAATCTGATTTTAGAATTAAGTCTGAATTCTGAGAATAAAGTCAGAAATCTGAATAAAGAATAAAATCACAATTGTCACTTTAGACTTTAAAGTGAGAATCTTGCCAAACCTTTTTTTCTCTCTCTTCATTGGCCCTAATCCTCTTCCGTAGGGCGATGTGGCCAAAAACATGAAATCTCAATATATATATTTTTTCCTTCAGTCTTTCAGAACAATTACGATTTTAATCTAATAAACCAAACAAACATTTATTTAAAGATTTCATTTATTTAAAAATAATTCCTGTACAAAATGTTCAGGCAACAATAATGTTTACTGATTCTAAATAAGTTTTAACATAAATTTAACATTCATGGTTTGTGCTTCAATGCCACAATTAAGTAGTTGTTAACTATTTTAATCATGTCTTGTAAACCACTCATACAGCATTCTGCCAGAATTACAACTCACAATAACATTTGGATATAACAGAACATAAGAACAACTTTTATTAATCCAGAAGACAAAATTCAATTTCACGATTAGCAAATTTTCAATGATTAGATTTTTAAAATGACGATTAATCGAATTTATTCGATTTATTGCCCAGCCCTGAAGTAAAAATAATGATAATAATGCATTCGATTTATATTGCGCTTTTTTGGACACTCAAAGACGCTTCACAGTGGTTGCATTATTCGTGTGCTCACACATTCACACTGTGGTGGCGGTAAGCTACTTAACTCTTTGACTGCCAGACGTTTTCAGAAAAGGGATGCCGCCAGTGCCAGCCGATTTAAGCATTTTGACTGATCTTTCAAGGTCCACAGAAAATGTTCTGTTTGGACTATGGAAACACACGTACTACCAAATGAAAGATTGGACTTTCATCTTTCATCAGAAAAAAGTTTGTTTCTACCTTATTCCGTTCTTTAGTAATCAACAATAGAAAATGGTTAGTTTGACCCAATTTCGCCTGTTTTGGACCAAAATACGGAGAAATCAAGCTTTTAGTGAAACGATATTATTTCATGCATTCTAGTGAATTTTACACTTCTTTTTGTCCATGAATGATGCCACAAACACCTAAATAGTGCTTTACTTCTATAAAACACTACCACCAAGAATGAAAAAGTGTTTTTTGATAGCAAAATAACAGTTTATTTACATTCAACATTCAACAGTGTAATACAACAAACGTGTGCAACTGTGCAACTGTACATGTGTGGTGTGTGCATGTGTTTCTATTTACAATTCTGTGGATGTTTCAACTACACAAGTTTTTTTTTGGTGTGGTATATAGTGTAACATTGCCCTGGGTGCAAGGGGACGCAGCAGGATTTGCACCACAGATTTGTTTCGCTGCGAATGCCCCTTCGAGTGCAGACCCTACACTTTCTTGCTGGCTTTTTTTTCCGGGGGGTAGCAGGTATATACTGCAGTATGTGTTTTGCCATGTTGCCATCAAGTCGACTTTCAGGATCGGTATATGGTGACCTGGTGTTCTGTCTGGCTTCCTCATGTCCTTCTGTTTGTATGTTTGTAGCAATGTCCTCCTCCTGGTCCTGTGGTAAGAGCCACCCTCTCACCACCTGCTGGATGAACTCCAAAAAATGCTGACATTTGCCAGGATGTTTAGCTTTGTACAGGATGAAGGCATTGAACAAACATATTTGAAACAGATAGGCAACAAATTTTTTGTGCCATTTCAATGTCTTCCTCGTGAATGGGTGATAAGAAATGTTTTGGTCCATCTTATCCACGCCATTCATTGTGGAATTGTAGTCCAAAACACATACAGGTTTCGGGAAAGGCACTCTTTTTTTTAGTGCCTTCCGCCACACATCAACTGTCCGCATTTCATCTTTGTGAAAAGTAGTCACCATCCTCAACAAACGCTTGTCCTGCCATGCCACAACCAACACATTTGTGTTGTGTCTCACCAATTTCCCCCCCACCCCAAGGCCAGTGTTTGTAAGAGAAGTGATCTCATTTGGTTCACCCCTATTTTTTCTCAGTGTACCACAAACATTTGTACGTGCTGCCAGGAGACGTTCACACAACCCAATTGAATTATAAAAATTGTCCATAAAGAGCGTGTACCCATTTCCTGGCAGACGATCTAGCAAATTAAACACGGTATCCGGCAGAGAACAACTAGTACCAACATAAGGTTGCATATTAAAACAATATCCTGTTTGGGAGTCACACAGGATGTATGACTTAATTCCATATTTGATTGGTTTTTGGGGGTTGTAAACTTTAAACGATAGACGGCCCTGAAAATTCATCATTCCCTCATCAATACATACATTCCTACCGGGTTGGAACAGTTCTTTAAATTTATTTACAATATGGTTGAACACAGGGCGGATTTTAAATAATTTGTCATCTGAACTATGTCTCTCATTATTGTTAAAATGTAGGTAACTCCAGATAAGCTGGAAGCGGTTTCGAGGCATCGCGCGACTAAAAAATGGTGTGGTTTCAATTTCATCTTGAGTCCAATACATTTCTATACTGGGCTTTTTTATATACCCAGTAAGAAATTGGAGTGCAAAAAATGTTTTCAATTCACTTACAGACACTGGCTTCCAAGCACGACTCCTGCAGTGTGGCAGACTTTCAGTCTGCTTCTGCATGGATTGCCGTGCATATAAATTTGTTTGATCTGCAATGTGCTGGAGAAGTTCGTTTGTGAGGAATAGTTGCAGGAAGTCAGCTGGCAGGGTTGAGTTTAGCTCTGCTGCGGCACCCCTTGGTCCTGGAGTTTCAGTAAACAGGAATGTGTTTGGCTGCCAGCCTGTTTCATGCCAGCCAGAACTTTTGGGATCTGCAAATATACATTTCAATATCATAATATTTATTTTAGATCAGTGTGAAGCAATATATATATATAAATATATATGTTTACCTTTTTTCTTGGATTCACTGGTTGATGCACATTCTGTAAATTATAGAAGACATTTACCATCAAATATTTTACTCGTGCTGAGTTGGAGAATCATTTTTTTTTTACCTTTATTCTGCTCACGGTGAGACGCGTCACCTTGAGCCCGACGAGCTGCAGCTGAAATAAATATATACAATTACAATCATATCGAAAGACCGTTTTCTTTTGTTGTTGCAGTGTATTGAAAACACGGTTTTTATACCTCTCTTTGTCGTGGAAACTGTAGGTTGTGGCTGTGAGCACGATCCACGATCTATGAATTGTACATTCACGTTACACGAGGTGCTAGCAGCGTGCCGGAAAAGTATCTCATAGCAAGTTTGCGCTTACCGTCACATTCTTCTGCGGAGGAAATGCTGTCCGAATCACTTTCGCGAAGATCCGACTGTACCCACTCCTCCGAAGAATAGCCATCCGACTCGGGGTACTCTTCGTCGTCCGAATCAACGTCCGCGTTTGCAGAAGTACTTGGACGTGCACCACGTTTTCCAGCGTTAGCACCGCTAACCGGCGTCGCTTTAAGACGTGGCCGAAGACGTCGCGTCAAAGCCGCAACTTCGGCGTCAACCTCGTTGTCGCCATCATCATCATCATCGCCACCAACATTCAATTTAGCACAGGTTTCTTTTTGAAAATACCGATCAAGCGTGAGCTGCTTGCCACCGGTCGTCATTTTTGCTTGCTTGTCCTCCATGTTTTTTGCTTTCTCCATCTACCTCTCCACTCCACTCTAGCTCCGCCTCACCTTTTATACCGACGCCCACGGTGGGCGGCACACCCAAAGTGCAAGGAGAGTCATCGCTGCCATCTAGAGGCCAAAACGAGTCATTAAACTTACCTGATCTGCCTGATACTTTCAGCACAGCTGCCCAAGGCTTTCCTGCACCCGTTTTCATAATAAAAAAAAAAAAACATAGGGGACGTCTTTTAACGTCCTCGGCGCCCTTCCCTAGGTTTATGCTAAACGTTTTATAACGTTTATGGCAGTCAAAGAGTTAAGTAGCCACAGCTGCCCTGGGGCAGACTTACGGAAGCGTGGCTGCCAGTATGCACCTACGGCCCCTCCGACCACCACCAAACATTCGCACCTTACATACACCAGTGTGAGTAGCACTGCACAGTAGTCACGTGCTGTTTTGTTGCACGTGTGTTCAAACAATGAGCATTCCCTTTCCAAGCGTGCAATAAATGACCACATCATACATACATACAACATAATCGAAGAAACGCGAAGTTTCTGACGCTGTGAAAATACCCTGAATGCACCATTTTGCCTGCATAGCATTAGCAACTAGTAGTGTGTAGCGTATGTTACTCTGGTTATTCTGTTGTCCCTAAGCGTTCTTTAAGCTATTTAATGACATCCCAGTTGGAGTTTACTGTAAAACTAAACACACTACAATAAGAATAACATCCACTGTATATTTAAATACAAAACATGCTTATGCTGAAAGCGAAGGGAGGATCCAATTGAAATGCTAACTGAAACTTAGCATCGACTTATAGTATGGATAATTTTATGCATTAAATATATATTTTCAAATAATCAGCAGATTAATCAGAAACCTGTAATTTTTTCAGCCGAAAATGCTTATTGGTCGGGCCCTACACTTTCAACTGTAAAAAGATGTGTGTGAATATTGAATCGTCTTATTCAAGAGCGATATGAGAAATTTACAGTACAGACAAATTCATTCAAATGCATGTAAAATGACACCAAAATAGTCATCACATCATACAAACGTATCATATCGAATCAAATCGTTATTCCACACCGAGTTGAACCAAATCGAACTATCCTTCAATGGATTCACGCCCCACGTATGGAAAACTGTATCGAATCGTCTTCTGTAGAGTGATTCACACCCCTGCTATTAACTGTACATTACCCCTCAGAGAACTCACTTGCCAAATACTGAGCCGTATCTAGCAACTCTACTCTTACTCCCTTCTTCGATTCCCATAATAGTCTCTCCCTTATCTCAGGATGACAGCGGCGCTCACAGCGAGCACCAGGATCCCATCTCTTTGGCTGTAGAGATGGCCGCCGTTAATCACACCATCCTTGCCCTGTCTCGAACCGGAGGCGTCCCCAGCGACATCAAGACAGAGGTCCTGGAGGACGACTGAACGGCGAGAGGGGAGGAAGCAACAAGAGGCCAAAGGGAATTCAAAGGTGCATTCAACCGCAGGAACCTTACCTGACAACTTGGAACTTTTGGAGGATCGTTGTGTGTTTGAACAGGAAGTACTTCTAAATTAACTCATTCAAACCCAAAAACGTGTAAATACATTATTTAATACTTTGTCCTCCACTTCCAAAAACATATTTTTACGTGTTTTTAATGCAAGAGCATACAAAAGGCTTTGATGCAGATTCTGACATAAAGAGGTGGCTTAAAGCAACCAGAGGTGGCAAATCCGAGTCGAGAAAGTAAAAACCCTGCCACAGTTTGGCTTTAATCTCTTGTGCTAGCTAGATAGCTCCCTAGCAGGAACCTAGCTAGCTCGCTAGCTAGCACCTAGGGCTAAAGCCAAACTGTGGCATTGTTTTTACTTTCTGGACCCGGATTTTACCACCTCTGAAAGGAACGGTAGTTATTACAGAAAACAGCCAGAAGGTGGCATAAGAGTATAAGAGATCAGGCAGGGCCATGTTGCAACAAGCTCTTTTTTTCAGTGTTTCACCAGGAATGTGAATGTTGATGAAACTTAGTTTCTAATGCTCATTGCTGCAAAACGGAAACTGATACAAATATATGTTTTTTCCTGATGAAAGTAGGATTTCAATCTTTCTTTTGATAGGTTCCATGTTTTTATAGCAATAGAACACAATATTCTGTGGGCCTTGCAAAATCAGTCAAATTCTAGTAAAACAGCCGGGAGCGAAGGTGGTTGCTTCAGTGAAAATGGCTGCGAGTGAATGAGTTAAGTTCAGTGCTGGGAGAAGACCCTATTTGGGCATCTCAAAAGTACGTTCCCAGAAAAAATCCCAGAAACGGAATTTCTGAAATTGTCCAAACGCTCAACTTCCCTCCAAAGAGTTGTTGATTTCGGGGTGGTTCCTAGTTCCTACCGAGACCTCATTTCCTTCCTTCCTTAAAGCAAACCCTCATGACTGATTGTCTCAACTTCCTGATATATTAACTCATCGTACAACTTAACAAAGGATTCAGCTTACTATCCCAGAAAACGGTCTGTGGAAAAAAGCTCAAGCAGAAGTCCTGGCCTTTTCTCACAAGCAAAACCTGCGGTTGTACCTTCCCGGACGCTCTCCTCTACTTTCCCTCTCCCCAACTCCTCCTTACCTCTGCAGCCTGGTCGTCTGAGCCAATCCTCACTCAGTCTCACTCAACCTCAGAGACAAACTCAACAAATGTGTACTGTATATAAGATATATGGTTCTTCTAGTTCTCAGTCGCCCCCACCGTACGGTGTGCTACCTACCTTCTCTCGCCACCCTTGTTATTGTGCAATTATGGACGATGTCTTAGGGAGAGACGAACGGAGAGCGTCTCCTCCGTCGGAACGAATCCGATCGGCAGGCCCTTCCGTCAGACGCCCTCCCAACCCTCGGAATGTTCTCAGCCCCTCGTCGGAATCATGGCGGTTTTCTGCTGTCGAATGCAAACTTGAAGATGAATAGCCTTAAGTTCCAAAACACTTCTTTTGAATCTCACTACAGGACTGCTTTGCATGTCAGAAACCATCAATAGTGCTTTAAAATTATATTTAAAGTGTAGGGGGAAAAAAACAAGTTTCCATTCCACAGCAGAAAGTCTTTACAATCATTGTGATGTTTAGCTCATCCATGACGTAATGAAGAATCAGTTTATGGGTCAATGTGATAATCAAGCAAATGTAAGCTATCTACTAATGGAATCTGTGCTTTGTTTGAACGCCATCCATGCCAAAGGAAACGATGCTCTGATGAGGCCGGCTCAAAGTCGGCTCTCATCGCCACTGACTCGTCAGACCGCCGTCTTCATGGACATCCAAAGCCATTTCTTAGATTTGACAAATGGTGTAACGCTAGCTAACAGAGGCCGGATGTATCATTGTAGCTTATCCGCCTTTATAAAGGCCTAAAGAATGTGATCAGAGCAGATTTTTTAAAAAGTCATTAGGTATATCAAACTAAAACCAAACAAGAAATTGGTTTGGTCTTTGCCAGTGTAATTGGCTCAAAGGTTAAAGCATGCGGCTCTCTCTAAAAAGAACACAAGTGTTGTTTTCTCTGATGATGCAGCAACTTTTCAGTCTAACTTAACTCGGCACTTTTTGACCAAAGGAGTAGATTTACATTCTGGGAAAATTATTGTTTGTGTATTTCTTTTTTTGAAAAGTGTTGTATACACATTTATTATCAAAGTCAGTATGTAAGTAGCATAACTCAAATTTGTGCAGAATCTGTCAACCTAATCACATGACTGATGTCAGTTCAACAATTAGCTATTGCTTATTATAATTTTGGTCAATGCATTAATGGGCAAGAGTTTTTGTTTAGTTTTTTTTAACGTTAAAGCAGTGTACATGAATAAAACTATTTTAACATCTTAACTGATTTTTAGAATGTAGGGGGAAAAAATCTAAGCAAAAAAAGTATTGTTAAAAAAAACAGTTATGCCTTAATTTATGTTACAGTCACAGTGGAAATTATTATTATTTTTTAATAAAAATTTTATTTTTTCACTTTTTGTTAAGCTGATCTAAAAGAATGAAAATTGGTCTGGTCCAATGTTACTTCATGTCCTGCCATTCACAAAGAAGTCTGCCGATGGGCCAAGGTTATAAGAGTTAATGAATAAAATAACCAAAACTGAAATTGAATAAAAATGAAAGTGCTTTAAAAAATAAGCTGTAAGTGTTTGTGGTTCATTTAAAATTATTTATTTGGTATTACTTGAACAGTCCTTTGATAATTGAAATTCACATTAATACACAATATTTAGTAACCTTTTATTTTTTTATCTTGCACTTGACAAATGTTCCATATTAACACTCCATTTGTTCCTTTTGTCTTAGCATTATAAAACTTGTTTCCACCCTGCCCTAGAATTGAGAAAATAAATAAATAAGAAATAGCATGGCCAGTAAGTTATCTTGCAAACGTAGTTTTAAAATGTGACTTTTTGCACAATATTCCAATCTGTAGTCTAAGCTACCATAACTGTCTTTCGGGGTAAGATTCTTTTATATATATATATAATAATTATTATTATGTATTTATTTTTTACTGTCCTCACAAAAATAACACATTTCCCCAAAGTGTAAAACTACTCCTTATAAAGAGGCCCTTATGTAATGAGAGAGTAATTTTACTTTGAAACTGTTGAAATAGTCTGATTTGGACGAATCGCATACTGTGGCTTTAAAAGTGTCTCCTTCAATGTAACATCTTCATGCATTTAAAAAAGGATTTAAAAAAGGATTTTAGGGTAAAGAAAAGAAACTAAAGTATTTATACTCATTTTTAAGGCTAATGTACAAAGTGTTTTGAAAAGAAACATGCCTCTTGTTAAATTAATCAAGCTTTTTTTTTTAAAGTTCACTCAGAATTTTTTTGACATGTCTTTTTTTATTGACCATTATTCGACTGAACAGCAGTCTTCCTGTTTGTGTCTGAGGTATTTTGTGAAAGACAAATGACAATGCACCTTACGAAAAGGAAAATGTTAAGCTTTTTACTTCAACTTGATATGATCTTGTCCAAAGGTGGCAAATCCAGTTCCAGAAAGTAAAAACGCTGCCACAGTTTGGCTTTAGCCCCTGATACTAGCTATCGAACTAGCTAGCTAGCTCGCTAGCAGGTAAACAAGCACCTTGGGAACTAGCTAGCTAGCTAGCTAGCACCTGGGGCTGAAGCCAAACTGTGGCAGGGTTTCTGTTTTCTCGACCTGAATTTGCCACCTCTGATCTTGTCCCTTCCCTTCAAGCATGACTCCATTTGGGAAATGTTTCCGATTTTGGGAGCACTGGCACAGAAAAGGAAAATCATTGAAATACACATAGGTCCAGAATGATAGTATTTTGACTTTTTCCCCTCAGTCTTGCCTTGATAGACCACCACAATGGATTTGAAATAAAACCAGATGTGATAGAATCGTAGACTTGAAGACCCTGTAAAGTGAATTCAGAGATACATGTTTGTAAATCATGGCTGAAAACATGTACAAGTTCAGAAGTTTGGATGAATATAGTGTTCAATTTGTTCACTTTAGTAGTTATCTGGCACAGTTAGCTAGCTAGCAAGCTATACCCCGAAAATCATCTTCCCTTCAGAAACAGTGTTCCCTCACTTTTTGCAGCTGTTATGTTCCACGCCCACCCACAATAGGTGAATTTCTGCGAAGAAGAGGACGTTTAAAAAAAAATAAAAAAACGCGATACAGCGAGGTGCAACCCAAGATAAACCCTATAATATAGGAATTTTGGACCCAAATACAAATCCGCGATATAGTGAATCAAGTAACGAGGGACGTAGTCCACCGCTTTTAGAGCGCCACGTTGTCAGCCATGAGTGCATGTATGGATAAAGGCAAAACTTCAGAGAGGAAAGAACTATTATTTTTTTAAAGTCTGACTAGATAGCTAGCATGTGGAACAGGGCGTGGCCGCTTTAGAGCGCCTCATTGTTGCAGTGTGGAAAAGTCCTGCCACGACCCAGTGAAATT
>NC_141256.1:4565023-4700023 GCF_054856555.1 Leptonotus elevatus
TTGAGGGACTGTAGAAAAAGAAAACTTGCAAAAGATAACTTCTTTAAAACATATGTGGTTTAAAGGTCAATTCAAACACCCAAATATTCACATTTATCAACTTTCTAGAGAACTCTTCTACCATTTACATAGTAAAGCACTTATGCCAGCATTAAGTGGTAACTGTTTGATGGAGACAAAACTTAAGCCCTTAGAATCTTACATGTTTAATTTTGATGCTCATTCTGAGAAAAGGAGGATGTCTATCATCCTCATGAAAGTCGTACTCAACAGATTTGATGTTCCAAGTTAAGTGACTGAAGCAGCGGACCACCTGGCATCACTAACCAGATATATGCCCAGTTATGAACAAGGAACTCACTTGTACAGTCATGTCGTGACATCTCAAGGCACACAAAACATAAAAACAAAGCATAAAAAATGCTTAAAAGTAATTTTACAAAAACATCCCTAAAGCAGCAAAACCCCCATTAGATTCTAAATACGATACATAATTGTTAATGTCAAAACAAAACCTACACTTGTTGGCATGCAGCATTACAAAGTGTGCAAGTTAACACATCCAGCATTGAATGAAAACTTTGGGAGGAAAAATGGGTTATATGTGCACATGTTCAGCTCTTCTGTCAACAATTTTTATGGACCTCTCCACTATTGCGAGAAGCTGATGATGCGAAGGCAGCCTCTTCTTTGGCCAGAGCCGTGAGCGCCGGCAGGTTGGGAGTGGATCCCGACAAGTTGGCGCTGCGTCGCTTCTGCTGCTGTCGCCGCCGTTTGCCGCCGCCGCGGCTCACCCTGTCCGGCCGGACCAGCACTCCGTAACCGGGATTACAGTGGAAGTAGTGCTTCCCTCCTACCGAGCCGTCGTTCTTTCCTGGTAAACGGCACACATATGATGACCCCACAGTGGTGATAGACCAATGAAGCTTCATGAAGTACTTGGGATATTTTTTTTTACTTTTCTAGATGGCGCTCTTGATTTAAAGATGCAATGGAAATCAATTTCCAAGACAAAAATTTCCCAGGGCTGAAAGATTATGGGGAAAATAATAATAATAAAACAATTATTCATTTAGGATATATTTGTATCCTTAACTTTTTAAATGAACGAAAATTCTGTGAATCTTCAAACTTAAAAAAGTTCAAATAAAAAAGTGAAATAAAAACACTACTAAATCAGTCATTCCAAAACAAATACTGGCTGTTCCTGCGCTTTTCGGCCTCTTAGAGGCATTTAATTCTATTAAAATAACTTGTTTTTCACAAATTGAGAAGAATTTGTGCCTTTGAGTAGTGCTATCTTACATGCATGTGTTTCCACAGCATTTGTGTGTGAATATTCGTTATTTGAAGGGCTATTACTTCCAAAGTTGATGCTAACTTTCTGTTAGCATTTTAATGGCATCCTCCTTACACTTGCATTAGCATTAGCGCTAGCCTCGCGACGTGATAAAAACGAAATATGTTTAGTAGTTGAATACACACTGTATGCAATTCTCCTTATCGTGTGTTTAGTTTTACAGTTAACTTCAACTGGAGCGTCATTAAACAGCTTAAAGGACGATTAGGGACGCCAGAATCACAATAATTCGCTTCGAGCTAGCTACAAGCTACGTGGCGCATTCAGGGTCGTTTCACAAGTAAACGCGCCGCAGCGTTCTGCACATACTGTCTCTGTCAAATACATTATTTTCAACGGGGCCAGGTGGGGGGGAATCGAATTATGCTCCACTGTAAATGTCAAGCTTGGAGACAACTTTACTGATACAAAACCACCAGAAGATGACATCATTGCCCGATCCCTGAAGGGAAAAGCCGAAAGGAAAAGAAGAAGAAGAAATACAGTTTGAGAGTCCATGGGAGTAATGGCTGCATTTTGTGCAACCTACATTTTTCTCCTGTCAATTAAAAAAAGAACAGGACAAGGCAGAAAGAAGAGACTGTATTCTGTCATTTGGCAAATTCGGTTCACATATAATTATTGAACATTATATCATGTGGGTATTGAACATTTTGAAATTGTCTAAAATGGCTGGCGGTGAATGAGTTAATCATCTTTCTTTGATCATTACGTTTTAATGATCGAGAGAAGCCAAACTCAAAATCGCCATAACATTTCGGTTAATCGTCCAGCCCTAAAACATCCCAAGTGCTTCATGAAGCTTCACCAAGCTCCATTTTACCATTATTACTCAATCAATCAGCACTTTTAGACATTAGATCTCAGAATTACTTTCTGGGGGTTTTCCACTCACCTGCAGGTACCTCAAGTTCCACTCCCACCCATGTGCCTTCGGCGAAGTCTGTAGGTCCCACGTAGCGCACGATGCCCCTTTTATTGGTCCCTACAGTAACAAATTCCCCTTCTTTTATCCAGTCGGGCAGAGTGACCGCAGCGGCTGCTTCTCCTTCCTCGCAGTCTAAGATGAGCTCCAAGGGTTCAGCGAGATTGGGCTCTGATTTTGAAATGTCGGTCTGAACAGGCTCCGCCTGCGGCTCACCAAGTATACGCTGGAAAGACTTGAGCTCTGATGACTGGACTTTCTGGATCTTGAAAGGGTTGACTGCTGCTGTGGGGGATTTGGAGCGTTGCTTATTGGCTTCTGCCGAGGCATCAAGTGTTGCCTCCAGGTGGACTTCATCAGTGGAGGAAGCTGTGATGGCAGAACCACTAGATTGTTCCTGGGAATAAGATAGTGGATCAGAATCCTTCAATGAGATTTGGGTTGAGACAGGAGCAGGATCTTCAGACTCCATCTTAGTATGGTCTTGTTTGGATTGTTCATTCTTCGCAGACACTTCTTGAATTGCTTTCGTGGATTCTTTCATTTTCATTTGAACACTTTCCAGGACAGAAGTCTTTGGTTTTGAGTCTGTTAGTTGTCGCTCACTGTTCAATTGCTCTGTTTCTTTTGAGTCGCGTTCCAAATGTGTTGTCGGAATATTGGCCTGGACTTCCTGTACTACAAGAGATGGATTTGGCTCCCGGTGACTGTGATTTAAATCAGACGGATCGTCGTCAATCTCGGCGGCTGCCTGGAAAGACTCGTGAGGTTCAGAACCCGAGTTCATGTCAGATTGCAAGGGGAGTCTCTGTATCACTTTATGTTCTTCTTCATCGGCTCTTTGGCCTGACGACGGAGGAAGGTCCCAGCTCAGCGTGTAGACGTCTGAAAGCGTCGCCGTGGAGATGCTGGTTGAAATGTAACCACTTGACGCTTCGCTCATTGAGCTCTGGGTGGAGTCTTCTGTCTCTGGGATGATTGGTGGAGGGAGAGGTACTGATCTGGGGCTCTCCTGGTAGATGGCGGGCAGGCTGATTTCCTCAGTAGGAACCTGAAGGATAACCAAAACAACTTGTTAGGGATGCTGACGGGCTTGAAAAATATCAGCAAAACATTAAAGGAGAGTTTTCTCAATCTGCAGTGAGTTTAGAAAGCTATATAATTTAGTAATGGACAAATGAAGCTCACTTGCAATTTTTTTTCCCCTCTAGATGGCACTCTTGGTTTAAAGATGCAGTGGAAATGTAATAAATTGTCATTGCACTAACTTTATTTTTAAACCAAGAGCAGCATCTAGAGGAGTAAAACATACATAAATAATATGTATATATATATATATATATCACGAGTGCTTCATGAAGCTTCATTTTCCCATCACTCGTACACATGAAAGTAATGCAAGTTGTCAAGTAAAATGTACAATTTGCAGATGATTGTATTGATTTTATTGTAACTCTGCTTGTCTTCCATTTCCAAATATTAATCTTAAGAGTCACTGATCCAATATTACAAAGAAACGCTAAAAGTGAAGGTATAGTTAATTTTATTTATTGGAGATTTACACTAAAAGGGGGTTTTTGGTTTACGATGTGCACCACTTCCATCGCATGAGTGAAATCTGCAATATAGAAATACCCTATTTGATGAAGGACCAAAAATTAAAAATAAATTAAATAAAAGTGAAAATAAAAAATATATATACCACGGTATTGTGATTAATACTGCCTTTCTGGAGTATGAATTAAGCAGCAAAATCCACCCGCTTTTATCCTTCCCAGGGGGCGGCCATTTTGTCACTTGTTGACTGAAGATGACGTCACAGTTGCTTAGGGCTCAGGTAACGACCAATGACGGCTCAGCTTGTGAACGTCACATGACCAAACTCTGAACACAGCTGAGCCGTGATTGGTCGTTACCAAGGCCCTGATCTACTATTTAGAAGAATAAAGACAATTCCACCCAATCCTAGCATTGTGTACCAAAATAAAAGTCCTGATGTATCCATCAAAGCAACATATGAGTGAATATTTCTCAAAGTGTCTAATTTCAAGAGACATACTTGATGCTCGCAGCAAATGAGAACATCTTTTTTTCTCTTTAAATAAATAAAGAAATGAGAACATCTTGACACTTCAACTTACTTGCTGGCGTGTGTTCATTCCCTCTTCAAAACTGGCTGACTGCACCATGATACGAGGAACATTCTGCAACAGAGGAGCAGTTTAAAGGTTCGACTCGGGTTTCCTAACATGGTGGACATTTTTCCAAGCGCTCTTTCTAAGCGTCTTACAAAAGAGCATGCTCGTGCAATTTAGCGCTGTGAAGAAATCATACAATTCAGTCATCAGTGAGCCAGTAAAACTGAAATAGAGCCTATGGGGAAAAGTTCACGTGTGATCCGTAAGACAGATAGCGAAATCACAGCGCCTGAAAGAAAATGAAAGTGGGATAGCAAACCAGGCCATCTGTTTCATTATGTTGGGCCTGCCTGCACTTCTCATCCATGTAATGAGGTCTGTATATTCATGTTTCACAAAGAGAAACAACATGTATTTAGCGGAGTGATTAGCAGTGAGGATGGTGATATGAGACAAATAATTGTTTATCAGATCCCTCATACAGACAATCACCTTAAAACAATCAGGGTAATTGCAGTGCAATTATAATTGCATCCATAATCGTTTATCCCAATTCAGTTCTCTTGTACTGCCACTCGAAGTGAGCCGTTAGCTGATGAAATATTGTGCCATTTGTGTTTAAACATTATTTCTCAAATGTGAAGCTTTTTTTTTGGGCTAATGACTTTGACTGCGAGGCAGCACACAAGCTGATAAATGAATTAAACACATGCATAGCGTTCTGAGCGATGCGCTTCATTCTCCATGCAGCAGATGAGAACTAAAAAGGACACTGGAGCTTGAGCAGCAGCGCAACCTACATGGACGGTCGAGAGCAGGTCAAACACATCTATCCTGTCCTGCGGGGGCTCAGGACAGCCAACCTGAAAGTCGACACATGCAGGACGCCACCTTGAAATGCATTCTCTTTTTATTATGTTGAGATTTTACAGAAGCAACCCCGCCAATATGAGAGTTTCCACTCCAGCGCTACGACACGCGATTTCCTTGATTACCTTCCCCCCGTGGGCCGCAGACTGTGGCTGAAGGTGCTCATCAGACAAGTGGAGTGCCGTCGTGTTTTTAACCGCAGTGAAGAGTTTCGATAGCACGAGCATGACAAGTTCACCTGCTCCAAATTACCGCAAATTTTACAGAGTATGTTCCCGTCTCAGTGGGGGCTGCTTGGAACAATCTCGGCTTTCATCGCAAACAGCACATTAGAAAACATGTTATGCAACCCATCAATCATTTGCACTCAAGTGGTGCTACTTAGCATTTCTAAGCAGCTCGCTCCTAAATTACAAAACGAAAGTTATACGGGACTGATATTCATCAGTGCGTTTCATAGGAGCCACATAGTGTAATGTTTTCACAATTTAAATCATCTCAAATCTATGATGAGCTTTTGTCAAAAATACCAAGGATCAAAAATTATACAGCATCTTTCATCAATGCCGTTTCAGAGGTGGACCTGTTATATGTAAATATGCCACTGGTCACCCCATTAACCAACACACACAACATCCAGGGGCGTAACTAGAGCTTAGCAAGTGGCTACTAGCAGTATGAAGAGAAACGTGAACACCCATAAAGCCAAGTGCACGTCAATTAGCGTGCATACATAAACACTCCGCGCTCCAGATTAACTCATTTGATCCCAAAAACGTATAAATACGTTTTAAGTGTCCCAAAGACGTATTTTTAAGTTTTTTGTTTTTTTTGGTGCTAGAGCATACAGAAAGCTTTATGCAGCCTCTCAACTGCAAAGAACGGTTGAAGAAATGGTGGTTATTACACAAATGGCCAGCAGGTGGCAGCAGAGCAAAAGATCAACCACGGCCATGTTGGAAAAAAAAGCTCTTTTACTCACATTTCTAAATAGATTTGTGAATAATGATGAAATTATTATTGCTGCAAAACGGAAACAGATAGAAATATACTTTTTTTCCTGATGAAACAAGAGACTCTAATCTTTCTTTTGGTAGGTTACATGTTTTTATTAGCCTGGCAAGCCACACCCACTTTTTCCGAGTCCGGACAGGCGTCCATAAACAGCGTTTGGGCACCGGCCGAAAACAGGCCGGGCTAATCAAATTTGTCTATTTGCGTGACGTCGTCTTGGTTAGCAACGTCACTAAGTTTTTCTCACAACAACAACATTCAACGATGTCATTCACTACTGTCTCTCTTCGACTAGTAGCCATGTTGGATTTTTACTTAGCCTCCGCTCTTCGCTCATTTCACTGTCTGTTAGCCAGGTTTGTACCGCCTCAGAGATGCTGATTGGGCGGTTGACCAGACTCACTCTCCGGCAAAGCCACGAGTGATGACATGTTTTTATAGCAATAGAACACAATATTCTGTTGTGAGCCTTGCAAAATCTGTCAAAATATAGTAAAACAGCTGGGAGTGAGAAAGTTAACAACTTCATCAAACATCCCAGCATGTGACAGTAATCAGAAGCTATTTCGAACTATACTGTTAGCAAATGCTAATCTTAACTAATACTGCAACTCTGCTCACTATTTTTAGTTTAACATGATCGTGTGTTTGTGAAGTCCTTGAAAATGCAAAATCATGGTCGGAGAAACTTAGCCGGTATTATGTAAATCAGTGGTGTCCAAACTTTTATTTGAGGGCCGTATTCAGAAAAATGGAAGGATTCAAGGGGCCACTTAAATTTTTTTTAATAATCTACTTTGATTTATTAAACAGGCTAAAATTAATCAAGCAAGCAATTCTATATAGCAGCTTTCTGTTCGAGGCGATAAGGCAAAGAGTTAAAAGGAACCCCGATTAATTTTTCAAAAATCATTTTCAGTTTAATATGTTTTGTAGAAACTTTATTTGGACGTACTTTGTTACTTACGTCGCAACGCATTCATTGTATAGTGACGTAAAATGGTGGCTCTCTGCCGAGCAATGTGAAACGCCTATAAAGAAAGCAAGTTAAGCCTCGTAGCGTTCCTAAAGAAACAACATGCTATTGGTAGAGTCACCCTCCCCCACGCCATGCTCTCGTCATTCGCCAGATGCATTCAAGAGTTTTGATTGTCCCTTTAGGAACAAACTAACTTTAGAGCAATCTTGTCATTACAGTCGGGGTTCTTTTTAAGGAATTTTCTAAATTTTGGGGTGGTCGTCAGGCCTGTAACCCACTTGAGCCAAAACAAGAGCAAACTGTAGTCATCTGACCATTTTTAAAACACTTGAGGGTCATTAATGTGATATATTCATAAATCAGACAATTTAGCCTTTTTTTTGTAGTAGTGGCATCTACAGTATTTTATTTTACCCCCTCCCTTCTCACTCTGTCTACTGTTTGATTTGTTGTTTTTTAAACTAGCCTAGGTCGTGTCAAATAAAAACAAAATTGCATTTTTATCACGGCACGCTGAAAAATAAATCGCGGGCCGCAAATGGACCCAAGGCCGTAGTATGGACACCCCTGATGTAAATTCTAAAGTCAATATTTCTTAAGATGTCCCCTTTAAATCTAGAACGTGGCGATATAAACTTGAAATCCCTTATAAGGAACACAATAAATCCTGAGCTGGAGAGACTACCTGTTGATGGACAATTGTCTGGTCTCCACTTTCTTCTTTGCCAGCAGAAAGCAACGACTTGAGGATGTTAGGCACAGCCTTCACTGGAGGAAGAGAAGATAGAGCAGAGCCTAAGAAGCAAGATGAAGAAACAATGAAGGATAATTCTAGCATCACAAGAAGCAATTAGGGAAGGCTAATTTGTCGCACCAGTGTCTGGGTTCAGGTTGTGCGATATAAAGCTGGGCATCGTGCGCCTTGAATGAGGAGGGGCAGCGGAGAGGTCCTGGTGACTCTCCCAACCCTGCACCGACACAACACAAATACACATGAGAACATGTCATCTGTGGCTTGAAACAATTTCTACTGAAGACTCTACTCAACATTTAGTGACTTCTATACTTTTTGCACAACTTATTGTTTTTATATAGCAATGAGGGCATGAAACAAAAAAGTTGAAAAACTAAGAGAAAGCTTAAAGCTGAAGTACAACGGCGTATTAGGGCCACGTATAAAATATATATTTTTTAGAGGGCGGAGAAAATATTCCGAGGAAAAAACTTGCAAATTTGTCACTTTATAAAGTGGTAAATTTGCGACTTTATACAGTGGCAGATTTGTGAGGAAAAAAAACTTGAGAAATACACTACTCGGATGTTTGTGCCAATACTTTCGGTCTAGTTTTCAAATAAGGATATAATAATGGCTTTAACCATATGATGTTAAGCCAAGGGTTAAAGCAAAAAAATGTAATTTGACTGAAAAAAAATGTTATGTTCAAATTGACTGCGGTCAATTAACACAAATTTTGCAGGGCAATAGAGGGCGAACACTGATTCTTTTTAAATAATAATATTTAAGGATGAAAAATGTGATAAGTATACGACCGCTCTAGGAGGGTAATTGGGAATGCAAAAAAATTAAAATACTTAATACATACTTAAAAACATCAATTTGATGCATTTTGAGAGATAAAAATCAAGCCGACTTAAAAGACAGATCAATGTATAATTAAATAACTAATAATACATGGTCTTGTTATGCTATATAAGCAGTGTTGGGAGGTTTACTTTTAAATTGTATTCTTCTGATGCAGTTTCTCATTACTTGTTAAAAAGAAATGTAGTTATTTACGTAATCCAATCACCATACTATTAAAATAATGTAACTTGGACAGTAACAGTGGACCCCAACTATTTGCAGGGGCCAAGACCGCGAATAGCGAAAATCCATGTGTAATTGACACCTATTTAAATGCATGCATGCATATAGACAGACAGACATACATACAGACAGACATACATGCATGCATGCATACATGCAGACAGACAGACAGACATACAGCTGTTCACCCCAGATACATAGATTATTTATTTAGCCTATGAGGAAAGTAGATTTGCTTTCTCCATAACAGTTGATGCGTTACATCAACCGCAAAACATACTTTTATCCCAGTCGCTAGTTTTGACATTTTTATTGTTAATATGGTGTTAAATAGTACATCGGTGCGTAATATGTAAAGAACGTGGAACTCTTTTTTAAATTTTTAATAGGTTTTAGGTGAATTAATGAGTACGCACTCACACGCACGCACACATGCACATACAAAATAAAAGAAGAAAAAAAAAAGAGAGCAATGATGATGACATGTCGAATCTGTAAAATTACCGAATGAACAATACTGAGCTCTCTCCCAAAAAAAAAAAAAAAAAAGAAAGAAAGAAGGTGGAACTCTGACTCACGTTAGCATGTAGCAGGTTAGTAACTAGCTCCTCCGTAGCAGGACGCCGCAGCACGCTGACAGTTTACACTCTAGGGACAGACAGTTCCGCCAACTTCTCCTAATATGGCTTGCTGCTTCTCCACGGAGAAGGTATGAAATTTAAGACCTCACCCAGATATTAAAATTCAATACTTTTTTCAAGAATTTTCAAGGTGGTATTAATAAATTCAATGCGTGAAAGCAATGTTAGTTTAGTGATGGGATCTTAAACAAATGTGCAGTCCCTATGGGGACTTGTTTATGGGGTGCTATCTCATTTTCAAAATGACGGAAATCCGTCCCCACGACGGAGAACTTTAACCCCTGTGTTAAGCATTCGCACTTTGAAGCGTTGGGTACTGCCAGCGACAAAGACAACTCGCTTTGTGAAGGTCCACACCCTGAGGATCAAGCATTTAAGTTAATTTAAAAAATATATATATTTACTTGTACATTTATGTTTCCAGAATCATTATTTCCACATTCAAAATGTTTTTTTTTTTTTTGTATAAGTAGCTAAGTTGATGTGTCGAATCTGCTGCTCTCCGTCATTCACTTGCATTTACCTAAAGTATGCTAGAATCTGATATGAGTACAGTTTAAATTAAGAATGAATCCGTCTCCATCCTGCCTTTTCATTTTATAAACAGTGTCCCATTAATCACTAACGAATCCTCACATTAAACTATAGCTATGCTACGTGTATTTCGCTTAAGAGTTTTTTTCTCTCAAATTTGCCACTTTATAAACTCGCAATTTTATGAGTTTTTTTCTCTGAATATTTCCTCGCCCTCTAAAAAAATATATATTTATACGTGGCCCTAATACGCCGTCGTACTGAAGCGTATTAACAAAAACAAACAAAAAACAGGTTGAAGCTGAAGTACTATGCTTTTCACCTTGAAGTCACCAAGTTTATGAGTTGAAGAGAATATGTCTAGATTGCTGGCTGAGAGCTGGGTGGAGAATTGCAGAAGCAGCATGTAGTAGCGCGTTAGTGACAGCAGGTCGGGCCAGGGGTGGGGAGAACCAACCAGATGAGGGCCACTAAGAGATGTTACCCAGGGATGTAGTAAAGACTGCTTTTCACTTACCCGGTTGACATTTGGCGAGCTGAGGCAGCGCCTTGTTGTTTTCCCTTTGACTGCTAGTTGCTCCTTCACTGTCACCTCCTATAGAACAAATGTTATGTTAGCAGGACAATACTTTTCTATGCTGCGTATTCATCGTTCACCACAACCTGTCGCAGTCTGTCGAGAGTGAGGATGTTCTCCACAGCCAGGACACTGCGCAGGTATTTCTCGATAGCTGCCTCACTGTCGCCTGACTGGTCATCATCCGTGCTGGCGGCCAATCGGGCCAGCATCTCTCGGTCTTCCGGTCCGTGAAAATCCTGAGGAAGCAATCAGTAAAAGATTGTATTTAAGGTGCTATCGACAGTTTTGGTTTTATTTGTGAGATAAATAGAACATTACGTTATCGTTTTTAGTCAATATGGTATCAATGCTACAACATAAACACATATTGATTCACAGTAAAACCACGGCAGTTGCATAATCATGGTATTAGGCACGGGCCGGTATTAAATTGTGATGGTATGATAACCGTAAACAAAAATATTGCAGTGTCACGGTATGAAAATTACAGCTCTAAAATGACCCTTTTTGAAACACTTGGTAAAAAAAATAAAAATAATTACAATTTAAAAAAAAATCCCCATTGAGCACTAAATATTTCATTTTTAAGGAAAAATAATATTTGCTACAGGAGAAACAGCTACCATGTTAAGTAAAAAAAATAAATAAATAAAAATATTCTTAGTGTCCCATCACTGGTGGGCTATTTTGAGAAAAGACCTGTGGGCTACTCATGTTGTCCATGGGGCTAACTAATACACGCTGGCACCCCGCTTCGACATCGCCTAAAAAAATTACAGCGAGCTCATTATTAGTGACAGCCAGTAATACCAATTATTGAAACCATGACTTTTTAAAACAACAGTAAACCATCAAACCAGTGATCGGCCATGCCTAGTATCATCAACCTTCACTGATGTGTGTGCCCCAGAATACCCAATATGGCGTTTAGGTTATGTTTCAGTTTTGTTACCCAATAAATATCTGTATAAAATGGTATAGACACTTACTCCCGGTATATTTGAGACAATTTCAAAGGTGACGCCACATCCTGGGATGGTGCTGCGCTGGGACATCCTCTTCAGAAGACTCTGGGCAAAACCCTGCATCACCAACACAAATGTAAGTTCATAAAAGTGCTCTTTTTTCCCCATTTTAATAGACATCAACCTCCTGTGTGTATCTGGTCCTGTTTTGAATATTTCTAAATCATTCACTGAAAAAATCAAGCAAATCCCTTCTCTCAAAATGTTAACACAAGTGAAAAAAAAAAAAAACAATCCGTAATTTTACGAGCACATCAGAATTTTGTGGTATTTTCATTTTTGTTTTAAAATCAGACCTATAAAATTCACCACCTAATCTATATCTTCAATTTAAAAGCTGTACTGATATCAAATCCAAAGTACTGCATCTACAAGGATTGAGAAATGTACAGTTTGATGCCAGTTGATGACGATAGACGCCCATTGAGAATAAGTTAAATGGGTTCTTTCTACCTATGCCTTAACCACCACAAAGTTAGATGCAGTAGGTTTGTGTAATTCTGCTGTTAAACAGGAACAAAAGAACGAAGCTCACCTTTTTCCCAGCGACATTAACACAGATGCGTTTCCTCAGGACCAGCTGCATGTGGGCAGGGTGGCTCAACTCAACCACGACATGGATGGTCAGGTACACCCTCTGCTCACCAGATGTCACTCGGCTGAGCTCAGGGCACTCATGTACTGTTGAGTCCCAGGATGCCTCCACCTTTATCTAGACCACATCAAAGAGAAAATTTAATTAACTAATTTGCTCCCAAAAACTTATAAATACATTCTGTTTTAAATGTTTTAAGTGTCCCAAAGACATATTTATACGTTTATTTTATGCTAGAGCATACAGAAGGCTTTGATGCAGCCTCTCAACTGCACAAAACGGTTAAAGCAATGGTATTTATTACAAAAACGGCCAGCAGGTTAGAGCAGAGTATAAGAGATCAGCTCTTTCCCCCACTGTTTTAAGCAAAATTTATGAAACTTAGCTATATTCTTATGCTAATTGTTGCAAAACGGAAACAGATAGAAATGTACTTTTTTTTCCAGATGAAAGAAGAGACTCTAATCTTTCTTTTGGGAGGTATGTTTTTATAGCAATAGAACACAATATTCTGTGGGCCTTGTAAAATCAGTCAAAATCCAGCCGGGAGCGAAGGGGGTTGCTTCAGTGAAAATGGCTGGGAGTGAATGAGTTAAATGTTTTCATCCAATATTTAAAGCAACACTAAGGAACTTTCAGTTTATGTTGATTATGGCGGCACCATATGGACAAAAGCAGTAATGTTATGCCTGAAGGAAGACCACATTTCTCATGAGGACAAGCGCATTGCGGCGTTTTTTTAGCTCACGCCAGTCAAATTGACTTCTGTCTTTGTAACAAATGGGTAAAGAGGGAAGTGACGTATGCCATAAAGCAGTCAGCAGATTTGTAGTTTTTTGTGTGGCAGCGTTCCTACTATCCTCCTCAAAGTTGTTTAGTGCCAGTCAAAAGGATACAGACCCCCTTAGGCCATGGCAAAAGTACAATTCAACTAGTTTTAAGTCGATGTTTCATCAGAAGAATTATGAAAATATTTTATTAAGGTTGAAAAGTTTCTTAGTGCTACTTTAATTAACTCCCTGTTAAGTCTTTAACCAAATTGGAAAAAAACAAAGTATAATTTTGCAGAACAGAACCGGTGCATGTCACCTTACTTCTGAATCGTAGTGTTTGACAACGTGAAGGTCAAAGAAGTCGTCTTCATATTCGCCAGCAAGATATGCATCTACACCCCCGGTGAAAGGGGCAGAGAGGTTCGACTGGAAATCATCAGCTACAGACCAGAACATTACAGAAGTGAGCTCACCCTTGATTCAGTGAAGGAATGTGTTGCTAAAAGAATTACAGGCAAAATACCGCTGAGGTCCAGAAACAGGACAGGAATGTGTGTCTCCATCCCAGGTACAGGAACTCTGCAAGGGAAAAGCAGCATTGTTTGGTTGAATTGAAGAAACGGCAACAGTGGGCCTGGACACAAACCTTTCAACTGGTGCTCCAGGAATGCCACTGCCAGCTGACGGCAACAAAACGGCATTGCGTTCTTCAGTGAGTGTCAGACGGCACTCAAGCAGCTGCGACTCCCGCTCCAAATCGTCCTCCGACTTATCTGTATGCACATGTGCAGGTGAAACAGGTGACGTCACGGTTTGGTAATGAAGGAGGGAAGATAACGAGGGTCAGGGTGTCTCTAAGAAGAACTAGAAATGTCTTCTCAACCATAATTACAATAAACGTACATGGCAAAATATTACAAAATACTTTAATAATACCGGCGTAACCCTTCCAATAATCAATTATACATCAGTCCCAAAATAATCTTTTTTTACTGTGCTAAAATCAATGACCACCATTATTGATCCCTTTGATGCTCCTGTATTATTCATATGGTAGTAAAGCGACAATTCAGGAATAATTGTGTTTTTATGATTAGACTTAGACCCATATGTTTTTTTCAGGGCCGATATCAGTACCGATTTATAATCAAAGAAGTCGATAACCAATATTTGGAGCAAATATTCATTTTCATTAAAAGTGCAAATATTGGTGTCAAAAAAACAAAACAAACAAAACTCTTGTAAGATTCGCATGTTAGTTTGTCTTTTATCTTAGTCAATAGAAATTTTTACAATTTTTGTAAAAAGTTCTGGGACTTCCCAGGATCATTAGCATGTCTTAAAAAGTAAAATAAAAATTTAACAATTAAACAGCTCCCTATTGTTTGTTACAGAAAATATTTTTTTCACACAAATTTCTAAATATCTGAAATGTAGGATTTGTACTTGTAAAAACAGAAGGTGCGGAGAGTTCATAGGGTCAGCAGAATCTCTTATAAAGCTAACTAAAAATTTTAATAAATAGTTGCTTGAAGTTAACATAATTTTTAATTAATCTATTATCGGCCGTATGACTCTTCAAAAAGGTTGATGCCGATATTCGTCAAAATGCTAAATATTGGCGCTGGTAATTGGCCTAATAATCGGTCTTTCCCTACTATCACTTCTTTTTGAAAAAAGTTGAATAGATGTTTTCTTAATATGTGCATGTAAAACAGTGGAGTGTTTTAATTCACCTGTACCTGGTTTGGACACAATTTTCTGTAACTGCTGATCCAGGTATTCCTGTCGCTGAGTAAGCGTGGCCAGCCATTGTTCCCTCATTCTCTCCAAATCCATTTCCTTCACACAAGCACAACCAAAATAAGCATTTGATGTTCTGCCTACCAAAAAACTCTTTCATAGGTTGGCCAAATACATTAGCTGATATATTATGATATGTAAGAGCAAACCTTACTTGGTAGCTGTCCATTTCTTCATCCCTAACCTAAAAATAGATATTTTTAGATCAATATTTTGATATAAATACTAAAACGTGGAAAAGGCAGATGGAAGGAAAGTTTTGGCATATCACTACAGATCAACACAATTGCACCAAAAACAAAACAAAAAAACAATGTCAATACTGTACTATTAATATGATCATGTCCTCTTACCAGCAGTGAGTCCCTGCCTATTGTTGTATTTTGGACCTTGACGTCTCCAATGGACACAGACAGGATAGAGATGGAGATCAGCGGCATTGTGCCAGAGTCCGGCACAGAGCGCAACTCCACCTGAACTCGACGGGACTGACCCTGAATGGCAAGATTTCACAAGAGTAGTTTTTGGATAATGAGCATTATAATCATGCCTGACAGAATTTTTTTCATACCAATATAACGCCGAATAATTGCAGGCAAAAATATTCCGACAAAACACACCTGTTTGAGCTGAAAGATTCCCCCAGTGCCTACGTCCTTAGCAGGAAGAATTTCCACAGGTGTGAACTGCCCCGCATCATTTAGCTCCATTAGCTGCACCCACAGTTCCACCCGCCGAGTCACCTCGCTCCACCTGGAAAGATGCAGGAAAAGAAACAAAGAATTTGCAACACTTTTAACTAGTGCTGCCACTATCAAATATTTTTAGAATCGAATAATCGATCGATTATTCAAACGATTAATTGACGAATCTGATTCATTTTAATTTTGCATTAAAGTGTATTACAAAAGCTTTTTTTTTTTACTTGATTACTGTTTATTAATCAGTGATTGGTGTTTATTTTGTATTTGTATAGCAATAAAAAAAAGGTGGGATTGATGTTGTACTATGTTACCGGTTCAGTCATTGTTTTCCAAAGTAAAAACTGATGTTTGTAAATGTCTTAATTTGATTAAACGCATATGATAATCAGTCTTCTTTCATGAAGGACTATAGAAATCAGTGAATAATTACTGCTGAAGTGCTGATATGCTAAAAATCAGAGGATAATTACAAATTAAAAAAATTGCTTCAAACAATTATTAGATTATTGAAATAGTTTTCAATTCATTTGATAATGGATTACTTGTCGATTAATTTTTACAGCTCAGGGTAATCATCAATCCAGCCATTTTCTACTGCTTATCCTCGTCAGGGCAAGAGACAGGGGACAACCTGGACTTATTCTTAATTTCTTTCCTGAATTCCGGACTTCGCAAAGTGATTTCTTAATAAATGTGATTATAAACCTTTCCCTGAGGGAGCGAGTTTTGGCTTGAATTACACCGAGGTCCCACAGCGCCAGGTTCCTCCGATGGTTGTCCTGTTTGTGACCATACACTTCGATAGCCACCGCACCCTCAGACAAATACTCCAAAAAGTCCTCTGACACTGGCACTGATAACTCCTTAAAAAAACAATAAAGACAGTTCCAATCAACAATTTCATAATAAAATACAATCATGATTTACACTTCACGCCAGTCATTGTATATCATGAAGTGATACCTTGGATCTGTCAAAAACAACGGTGCACTGAGGGTCTTTGGAAGCAGATGGCGAGGGGGCCCGCGCCATTTCTGGAGGGATGAATATCGGCTCTGTCTGTCCACAAAAGTGATACTGGCAGAAGACGAAGTTAGACAGGTGACGAGGAAGACCGGTCGCCTGGAGGATTTTCACCTGCGGTGGCAACAGAACAGCATATAAGCTGCTAACACATTTGGTTACTCAAAACAAAATGCATTACAACACACGTGAACATTCACCACATGAGAGAGTACTCAAGTTCTCACCACACAGTTCAGTTTACGCTCCTGTGCTTCTTCATCTGTGTTAGTTTGTTGTGAACCTTCGTCCTCAGAGCTTTCTGTTCCTCGCCATACCTCCACATGAAGCCGACCCGCCACCTGAAACACAAACATAAGATACTGTAGCTGTTGCTTTGGCAACAGATTTGAATATGTCTGCCTGGAAAATAAGACTTTGGCGAAAACACAATCAGGACTGTCCTACCTCTCCCTTCTGGTTGATGATGGGAACTGCATACTGTAGTTTTACATCATAGAACAGACATGCCAGGAACACATTGGCCACCCCAATCAGGCTGTGGTTCTCCTGCTCATCAAAAAATGGGTCGGCCCGTTTGAAATAAGACCGCATCATCTGTGTTAAAAAGAGGAAGAAAAATCTACATTGCTCAAAAAGACCATGGGAAGATCTCAGAGATTTGTTTCGAAATGCATTTTACAGTACATGTTTGAAAATGAAAAAGAATGTGCTGAGAACAACGTAGCAGACACTTGCTGAGATATATTGTTAAACAGTTTTCACTAATCCAGTTACTTTTTTACAATTAAGTTACTTTGTTACAATTACTTGACCCGTGTCTCCCACTACAACATGCAGTTAGCTAGCTTGCTGTGTCAACAGACCCAAAAATGCACAGTGTTTTTATTTACAATTTTTATACCCAAGTGTGATATATTTCGTGTTCCAGGTATGTTAAAACACAAAATAGGCTACTTTGGTCATACGACTAGCAGGAAGCAGGTGCAGGTCTATCACGCTGTGACATACACACCGACAACACCAAGTAAGGTGGTGACGTATTGGACTGGCCCGCTTCCGTTCTCCAGAAGCCTGTCAGTCCGTGAGCTAGCGCCCCCTCACTGCACCATTGGAAAAAATAGCAACGACTCAGTGGGGCTATTCCTTATATAATTCAAAGCCCCAAACAATGTAGGCATAATAAATCTATTTGATTGACAGGTGACAAATTGGCAGGGGCGTGGTTTCATCACATTCAGTAGACATGTCCGCAGTCTGAAAATGTTCAAAACATTATCTTCCATTTTCAAATTTTGTCTCAGTTTTAGTCCAGTTTCAATCCCGCTTGTTAGTTTTTATCATAGTTAGTCAACCTCATCCCATTTTTATTTAGTCCATTTATAGTCGACTATAAATGTAGCATTTTAGTCTTTATTTTAGTCCAAAAAAACACAATTTAATTCGTCAAAAACTGCCAATGTTTTAGTCTAGTTTTAGCCAGGACAATCATTTAACCCACAAGTGGGCATCGAGGGCCGTTGTCCTGCAGGTTTTGCATGTTACCCTTCTCCAACACAGCTGATATATGATCAGCTCATCAGCAAGCTCTGCAAAAGCCTGATAACGATCCTGTTGATTGGAATCAGCTTGTGTTGGAAGTGAGAAACCTCCAAAACCTGCAGGACTCCGGCCCTCGAGGACCGAGATTGCCCACCTCTGATTAACCCCTGTATTCATTTATTTTTTTGGGCAGCAGATTATGTTAAACATTTCAGATCTAAAACTATTTCACATAAAATCTTCTCTCATCTTTTTGATGAAAAACATCTTCGCACACAATTACAATATATCAACAACTTCATGCTATGGATCTAGTAAATTTGCCAGCATTAGTTAGCGGTTGGATTAAACATTATTGTTGGAACATTATAGTCGTTTGATAAATGTTACGTTATAACTATATTTTATTTTTTTTGTGAATCCACCTCCTGTCTGTCCCATGTGTTTGTACATATTGCACTCATTAACTGCAGATATGAAAGGGGGTGTGTCACTGTGAGTCACATCACGGGCTCACAGTGACTATTAGCAGAGACAGGATTTTACAAAATCAAATAATTTCCGTCTCGTTTTTGTTCATGAACTAAAATGTCAATAGATTTTAATCCAGTTTTTATTAAGTGCAGTACATTTTTGTCTCGTCTTCTTTAGTCGACGAAAATGCATACTGATTTAGTGCCAGTTATTATTTATTAATGAGGGTTTTAGTTTTTTTAATCATTCAAAGTTGCCAAGCTTGTTAACAACACTCTTCTTTAGGTGCGTCAAACTTATTACGCATTTTTATTTTTTCTAATAGAGTGAATTAGAATGAGTCTCTTGAACTAATCCGGTAGCATTCAATCTCTAGGATTCACTCGTCTTTTTTTTTTTTTTCTTGAGAGAGCTCAGTATTGTTCATTCGGTAATTTTACCGATTCGACATGTCATCATCATCAAAAATCCCATACCGTTCACCGAAACCGAATACTTCAGAATCCAGCTAGAGTCGTGAGGTTGTCAGGAGACCCGAGGAAGTATTAAAGAAAAGAAAGGAAAGTGAAATCCAGCACCGACCAGACATTACCTACTACCCACCGGGTTACCAACCAGAGTCTTTCACCAACCCCAGAAACATCTAAATTCCAACAAATTAGGGAGACCTCAAGAGATCAAAGGAGAGACTGAGGAAAGGAAGGAAGGATAGAAGAAGCAGAGTGAGATCCACAGACATCAGCTTCCACCGATTTAACAACCAGAGGAAGAAGCAGATTGTATTTGAATTTAGATAGATGCTGGTGTGGAGGATCTGGCATGCATGAAAAAAAAAGAAAAAGGATTCACTCTCCTGACTCACAGGGTTGTCTTCATCAAAGTCTTTCCATTCTTGGTAGAGATCCCGCATGTCCACCAGCCTGTTCTCCATCTTCTCCATTGCCCAGATCTGCTTCCCTCTCCCTTTACGGCGCACCTGAATGGCTGGCTCGCTCAGCACCACGTCACGCTATTTACAAAAATAAATATCAATGTTACTCTATGATGCAAAATTGGCGTACACCACCACATTAACATGGCTACTTTGGAAGGAAAGTACAATACTTCTTCCAAAATATAAGACGATATCATCATACCTTTTTGTTGGCATCGAGATTGGCAGCTGGTATCTGCAAAGTGACCAGATACTCTGTCCTTTTGTTAAGTTCCTCTGCAATAAAGCAGGCCTCCTGAGCCAAAAGGTTGGCACGAACGATCTGCTCCTTCAGACGTCGAAGGCTTCGAGTAATCATAGCCTCTCTTGAAAGCAAAACCATACAATGTATGTGGATTTTATCCAAAAATAATAATAAAGAAATAAACACATTTGTGAAAAGGTCCCCATTGAGCAGGTCTCACCTGTCTTCACTCCAGCGCCGCATGCGTTTGTGGGAGGCTGGTGATGTGCCAGTGGCAGCAGCACTATTTGCTAAGCCCGACAAGTCAAGGAGATGGGGAGATCTCTCAGGGTTGAGCCGCAGACGAAGCTGCTGCAGCTCCTGTTCGTACATTTGCCTCTGGCGCTCCAGGGCGCAGCGTTTCTCTTCTTCATGCTGCCTCTCTAGGGTCTGTAACACTGACTGCAAGGGGTCTGAGAAGGTGCAACCAAAATTGAGGAGATTATTAGTAATATGTATGACATAATAGTTAGATAATTACACTACATTAAATACTTTCAGCATTATTGATGAACGGAATTACAAAACAAGCCCAGTGATGTCGCTCACCATTGTTGGCCATTCCTTTCATCATGACTTCAGCTTGAGCAAACTCAAAGCCAACTTCACTAGAACCATCACTGGATGCATCAACGTCCACCTCCAGCTGTTCCGTACTCAAGCAGGTCTTCATTTTAGCTCTGCCCTCCTCCTCCTCACCCCCTGCATGGACCAAATGCTTGGGCAAGTTGATCCTGTTGGAGTGCAATATGGATGTGAGCAGGTAAAATAAAGTGAAGTAAGATAAAGAATAAAAGGCAGGTTTATATTTGTAAAAGTGAATAAATCACGTTCGCAACGTAATTTTTTTACGACACATTAGTAAAATAAGCCAAAATTTGGCTCACTATTGGAAGTGTGATATCTAAGTCATTTCTGAATATTTTTTTGCCTGAGCTCTCGATCCCAACTGTGTTTTCTTGTTTTGGTATAAGAGGTAGCACGCAAGTCAGCTCAAGCAAAAGTGATATTTAGCTCTCTAGCACCATCTGGTAAATTCTGGCTTTTATGACGTTAAAGTAAAAAAAATAATAATTCTACGTTTAGTTGATGCCCCAGTCATGGGATAAATTGGGTAATTGCGGGAAATGCACTATAACACATCAGTTGTACAGTGCCTCAAAAAACATGAAAAATTATTACTTATAATGGGAGTCAATGGGCCAAAATTTGGACATTTTTACTCATGTGTACTATAAAAATGTATTTCCCACATAATAATGACAATAATAATTTTGAGATTTTGGACGGTGCCATTTTGAACTTAAACATGTTTTGGACAATTAGGTGCAATTTCAGCTCGTTCAATTAATTAAAGTAATTTGTTCATATGCTTTATATTTGATATTAATATTAATAAAAAGCAAAAAGCCAAACATTTGACAAATTCCTTACAAGGGAAGATGAGTAAAAAAAAAAAAGATATACACACTAGATTAAGTCAGACAAACCTGAAGAAATGATTGTTCCCCCACAAGATCCGATCACCATGATGAAGGTGCACTGGACCGGTCACCACAGTGCCATTTACCCACGTCCTTCAGGGCAAAGAACATTAACAGCCAACATGTTTTAATAATGTCATATATTGCAAATGCATTGGAGATAACAGAGCAACGGTCAAAAAGCCAGTAATTAGCAACAAGCCGAAATTTGAAGCTGCTGGGGTGACGTCTGACGAGTCTCCCAATATAGGGGCTTGTCATGCATAAAGCTCTACTTCGGCCACTCATAATCTCAAGGATGAACATGTTGAGAAAATATATGAAGACGAATGTTTAATCTGTCTTTCTGTATTCACTGATGAATGACAAGTGATGTTCTGTGCTGGAATCAGGAGCGGACTGGCCATTGGGAACTTCCCGACTGGCCCATGAAAAAAATTACACTCATCAATTTAGTTTTCTGATTTATGTACCATATGTGACACATGGAGCAGAGACATCAACAAATACATACTTTTGATGTTATATGTTGGGAAATTTCAGAGTGGCTTGTTCACAAACACATTTTTGGCAATAGGCAGTTCACAAAATATTTACTTGGTTGTGTAATTTTATAGCACAGACCAGCCTCTTAGAACACAAGTACCCTTTAAACAACAAGAAAAAAGAAATAGCAAGTACACAATCATTATAAGGCTTAGACTCAACATAAAAACAATATTAACTTTGAATTATATTTTTGCAGTTCGACCAGAGAATGATAAGATCAATTAAACACAACATAGACAAATAATACTCCAAAAGAATAACTTACTGAGTACATACCGAGCATTGCGGTGAGGTGTGAGCACCACACCGTCGTTTTGTGTGACATCAATGATGCAGTGCTCGGCTTGGATGGCCATGCCACACAGCTGGATGTCTTGTGATTTGGATGAGCCCACACGCGTGTGCTCCTACATATATAGAAAACATCAAATATAGATAATATCAGCAAGTCAGTCCAACAATAAATATTATATGTTGTACCTTTAGGTAGTAGACGAGTAGCTCATTGAGGGCAGGGTCAGCATTCAAATTGACCAGGAAGCACTTGTCATCCACTACTCGGATGCCAGATGACTGCAGGGAAATACCCAAACTCTCCAGCTGCCTCTGACGCTCCTACAAATGAAAATATGTATGTATTATTATCAGATCAAATTTTATTTAGCTGAATGAAATCTAGGCATCATTTGCTGTGAAACTAGTGCGTGAGGGTTTGTTACTTGTGCAATAGACTCAGTTTTCCTGAGTTTCTCCTCCCAGGTCACAGTCATCTCCTGGATTAGTTTCTCTGACTCCTCCAGACGATCCTTGAGCTCAGGGGCCTTCATAGACTGAAAGCAACATAATTTGATTTCATTTTAATTTATTTTACTGATTATAATCCATCAAGGCGAAATTAAGATGCTTTATATTAGGGCTGTCAAAGTTAAAGCATTAACTAATTAATCACAAAAAAATTATCTCATTAATCATGTATTAACACAGATTAATCACATTATTAGTTTTGACCGCAGATGATCCTTTAGCTGATAGCGAATGGTTACGTTAAAGGTAGCACAGGTTGTGTTTGAGCAATAAACATAACTACATGCAATTATGTAAAGCATTTAATAAAGGTTTTTGTATGACATGCAGAATATTTGTTCATGTCAAACTATCTGGGTCAATTTTTTCCCCATTTTAAATTATGCAAGTAATTAACTGATTTAAAAAAAGAGAATGGCTGTGTGCAGTGGATCAAAAAATGTCAAAGACGTCCTCATAACATTAAATGTCAAAAGGAATAACACAACAGGTGCTCTTTAAATTTGGCGGGCAATTTTTTTTGATAAAAAGCCTTTTAATTAAGCGATTAATCGTGATTAATCAAAATTCTAAGATGTGATTAATCTGATTAAAAATGTAATTGTTTGACAGCTCTACTTAATACACGGACAAAATTATTGGTACAATAATAAAGTAAAATCCTCGTAATTGTGTGAGGTTTCTTGGGTAGTCTGCTTTTCTCTTACATTTGAAAATCATTGAGCGTCATAAGCTTCTGTCCTTTAGTTTGCATGCTTAATTTTAGATTATTTTTTTTTTTGAGGTCCACAGTACCTCCTCTCAGAAGTTGTCAATATGGGTTTTGAAAATTCCAACTCCATTTATTTCATCCTATTTTAGTTACCATTTTGAGTTTTTATTTGTCTAATAGAAGGGTGCCATTAATTTTGTCCATATGTGTATATGCTATGTCAATAACATTTTAGTTGCAAAAAGTTTCCTTTTACTTAAATAAACCAAACAGCATATAAAAACCTCAGCCTCTGTGAGCTGCTCCCTCAGTTTCTCTACTTCCTCTCGCAACTCCCTGATAATTCTGGCATTGGGGTCTTCGTTGACAACAGCGTGGTTGACGATGCTTTTGGCCCGGTCGGCGTAACGCAAGGTGGACAGAGTCTCGTCATAATTGTCTGCTGCTGGGCTGATGGTGGCCACCATGGCTGTGCGGCTGTTTCCCCCCAAACTGTCCTGCAGTTACAGACACCGCATCATCAACAGTTACAACAATTATGAATCAAATATGCTAAAGCAAGATCTTAAACCGCACAAAACTATTTTTCGAACGGAGAAGAAAAAAATTAAAACAAAGAGACACTTCAAAATAAATATGCGTTAAGTAAAATCAGTTGTTTTGAGATTTTACTCTTGATACCTTGAGCAGCCAGGTGAGCACTGAGTCCCTGTAGGGAACAAACTTGCTCCTGTTCTTTCCTGCACCCTGATCCGCCAAGGCTGAGATAACCAAACCCAACGTGCTGAGAGATCTACAGGCAGGCAGAAAGAGGGGACTCAGTGGAGAGGAGTGAACAATTGTGGACGAAAATCCCATTTAAAATACAACTAACCTTTAGTTAATAAACTTCTTAACACTAAAGCAAATTGATATCAGATCATTCCATCCCATTTACAATATGATTATGTGTGGCACTGTTATTTCAGTTCTCTCACTTGTTGATGTTGCTGCCTTCTTTCAGTCTTTCACCAGCTGCCCCGGTCTTGGCTGCACGCTCACTTCCAGCCAGATCCACCAGACTAAGCTTGCTTACCTTCTCTCCACTTGTCTAAAGTAAATACACAACGGTAGAGGGAATCAAAACAGTTACAGTGTTCTGTTAAAATACCGCTTGCTATTCAAACATTTGAAAAAGAAAATCATGTTTATGTACAATACTGGATAATCAGAAATGAGCATCTTTATATTCATGGTCAAAAGGAAATGGAGGATGTGCTAAATTGTTGGCTTTCCTGAGTGTGTGCCTCTCACCTCTGACTGCAAGTCCATTAGAGTGTGAGTGAGGATGATGTTAAACACGGCATGAGATCGGCTGCTCTCTTCATTCATGTTTGTTGAGGCCACTGTGCGAGATTTATTTCCCTCCGACATCAGAGACTCAATGTCCTGCCAGAATCAAGAGAAACAATCATGACTTTTTGGTATGCCTTCAGAGAAAGACGAAAGCGGATTTGTAAGTTTATTTATCTATAACAAAGCGTTAACCGCTGCTGTACCTTGTAGCAAGCCACAGCCAGACGTGACAACCCATCAACATAAGGTCCCAAAACATTGTGCTCCCTTACCCTCAGCGTTTGCCGGCTTCTACAAATGCAGACGTACAGTTAAAAGGTGCTCTTTCCAAATACACTGTACAATAGAAATCACATACATAGAGCTAGACTAAGTGCAATTTCTGCAGAAATTGCATGAGAATGCTGAAAGCTGAATGCTAATAGCAGAATGCTAAGATGAATTATTATGAAGCAAACTGAAAGATAAATTATGTGAAAATTACAAAGTATTAATAGTGATATAATCTGACAATGATTAGTAGTCAATATTGCATTTGTACTAAAGAGTTGTCCAAGCGGGGTTTGAACACAGGTCTTCCGGTGTGGCAGGCAATTGCTCAATCCACTGTTCCATTGCTGTCATAGAAAAATTTGTGACATTGTATATAATTGTAGTGAATACGTCAGTTTATACTGAAAACTTAATGACAAATGACATCAAAAGTAATGGATGTGAAATAGTTTGACAATGATTAGTATTCAGTATTGCATTTGTACTATAGTTATCCAAGCAGGGTTTGAACCCAGGTCTTCCAGTATGGCAGGCAATTGCTCAAACCACTGTGCCATTGCTGCCGTGCTTTGAGTACTCCCACAATAACAATAAAGGTTAGAAACAACATAAGTTATTTTTATTATGCTTTTCAGCATTCCCACAATAAACTCCACCTTGAGCGGTTGTGGTGTGCCTGTGTATCTCACAGACACAAACAGTAAAATATTAAGAAAACAGACAGGTACCAAAAACAACAATCAACTGTCTTTATAAAACGATTTAGTGTACATGTACTGTACACAAGTCACTGGTTTTCCTCACCCTTTAGGGTCAAGCAGGTCTCGGACTTTCTCATTATAAATCTCCATGTAGGAGACTTCCACAGTGAAGCTCTCCCCCTCTCGGGCCTCCTTCGTGGTCCTGGAGAACAGGGAGCTGCAGAGGCGAGGGATCAGGCCAGGCTGCTCTGCTGAGCCCATCATGGTGTAAGACTTTCCGGAGCCTGAACATGCACAGTTAGTGTCACAATCCACATCTGGAGTGTAAGTTACTATATCAATCAAATAAATGTTCCGTACTCGATATTTCCGCCATTTTATTTTGACATTAGTTAAATTTACTATACACTTTTATAAACTACTATATAGTTGCCTGCAAAGTAAATTCTGAAGATACGTTTAACGGCTGTTCGAGTCATGCATATACAGTAAAATGTGCAGTATGAAAAGTGTAATATGGTGGAGAGCTAGAGAAAGGCATTTCATTTTTGCCATTTTAAGTCACTCTCAGATGTATTTAGACACCAGAATTGCTGCTTCTGTGTGCCCAGTGAAGCAGTGTTTTGCAATCTTTGCTGTGCTCAAGCATGCTTGACAAGTACCACTTGTTATGTTTGACTAATGTCAATGCTCCAGACTGACTCAAAATAGCCCTCCATGTGTCATATTATGATGTGATGATTTACATAAAAGTGTTTGGGTATGGATGAGTGCAGCACAGTATGGGCTTGGTTTACTGAATGGCAAATGTGGAAAGTGATCTAAACTAACTGGGTGCACCAAGAATTGTGACTGCCGTCGTGCGGTTCACTTTCTGAGTTCTGGGTATGTGTATGCAAACAGATGAAATTAGCACACACATTGTTATTTATAAAACCTGAGACAAATTGTTTTGCATCTTGAAATACTGGCGGGAAGGATATCTTTTCTGTTGTAAACTTTCGCAATTCTTAAGCTTCTGATCTAAGTGCAGACATGGAGCCAATCACAAGAAGGAGTCATGCCATTGCCCATAACAAAACTCCTTTCAACTCCACATTTCCTTGCGTTTGGTACATTTCAGTGCACTGTGACAATTGGTGTTGGACTCCCCGAGAACAGTTTTCTGGGTGTGCTGACTAAAGATTTACCCATTTTACATAGGATGGGCACATACGGTACACGTTACATTTACTGTACATGTAATTCCTACACACTGTGACTAGCTAATTTTCTTCTGTTTTTTTAAAGTACTATTGGCCAAAATCTTTTATAAGATTTCTGGCCTTTTCAAAATTATTGGAGCAAATAATTTTCTATAACTCAATAATATTACACAAACACTTCCAATTGCATCACTTCAAATTTCATTTTGTGCATGCAATGCCCTCCGAAATCATCCACGGTGAAAACCACCAGCGCTACCTCATGCACAAAACCTTTTAAACATGGTGGTCTCCACAGCTTGTATACCTGTTGCTAACTGCGCATGGAATCGTTTGGAGTGAACACCCAATTTAGCGCCTGCTATTCAGTATCTTAGTAAATTAGGCCCAATGAGTGTGGCACAGCTGAGGACAGGAGAAATGGGCGTACCCGGCATGGTAAGGGACAACTGGCTGAGTCTGAATGCACCCTTTCCACACCACGCATTAAAGGCCAGAAGTGCTATAAAAATAACCTGCAGGAGATACATTACACTCAAGTAAAGCCACTGCCAATGCCAACATAAAAACGGTCCCTGAATCAATTCTAACAGATATCAATTGTGTGAGGTACTTTTTTGGTTCGGGCAACATAAATCCGACATTTTGGCAATTTAGCACACTCTACATTTTAATGAAATGTATAAAGGGTTGGGGCAAAGATGAGAAAAATACAATTAAAGTTAATTTTGCAAGAACAAAAATAAAATTAATCATAATTTTTTGCTCATGGGGTTATATAGTACTTACCTGTTTGCCCATAAGCAAAGATGCAAGCATTGTAACCCATGAAGGCATTGTCTAGCAAACTCTCACCAAGGCACTGGAATACAACTTCTTGACCTGTAAGCACATGAGGGAACAAATGACACAGGAAAACGTATCTTCTGCATAATACAAACCTTACCTTCCAGTTCATTTTAAAGGCAATAAGGGGGGAGGTGCACTCAGAACAAAGATTGTGATTTATTTGTTTTTCCCCCAGATAATTATTGTTTGTTATCTGAGGATACGAAAGTGGCTGAGAATAGACTCCTGCCTCCCTCCTTTTTTTGCACTTAACGTGTGACTACATCCTAGCACTAAAACAGTCCATTTCTTTCCCTCACTCCATAAATAGTTCAGAGCTCAGCCAACATTCTGTGATGAGATAAGTATAAGAAATTAGTCACCAGGCATACAAGCTAAAAATAGAACAGTCTGATAAAAAGCAAACCTGCAAACTTGTCTTTCTGAGATTCATCCATGGACCAGAAACAGTGATCATAGGCAAAAACCTGAGGAAAAACAAGATGTCATAGAAGTGATTAACATTTCCAGAACTACTTAATTTATTGAAAACAAAAGGGGATGGATGTGGTATATTTTTATTTAATACTAACCTTTGGCTGATTCCTGAGGAAAAAGGGGGAGAAAAACTGAAAAGATTAAAACTCAAGTTTAAATTTACTAAACTTAGATCTAACTAACTTGAATACACATACAGTGCATATGTTGCAATGGCAAGAGCACATAAATAAGTACATTATTATTTGTAAAGCTAGACAAAATAAACACAGTAAAACAAAACCAGATGCTATTATCATGTTGTTTTTTAACATTTTTATGCAAATGTCTTTTATGAATAGTCACAGAAAGTCATTGGTCTTGTTTCAGAAACACTTGCACAAGGTACGTACAATGCAAGTTTTGATAAAGTTGTGGATTAAAGATGCATTGTAGAGTTTAAAATGATAACATTTTTCTAAATCATGCATTATCCACTAATGCCCAGATAAGTACAAAGAGCCCTGACTTTTTGACTGCGACTGCACCTATCAGCTTGTATCTTCACTCCACAGTTTCTTGGGGGTGGGGTGGAGTGGAGTGGTGGAGGGTGGGGTCATGCTCATCTCCGCGAATATGTAATGTTGTGTTAGCAAGCGTACGACACAATTGGGATGGAAACTGGAAAACAAGAAACTGTCTTCGAGCACAGTTGAAACTCAGACTCCAAGAAAAATGATGGCACAACTTGTTAAGTCGCGCTGAGAGCTAGCACATGATTAGTCTTTTAACAGTATCACAATCAATGCTTGTAAATCTGTTAAAATATCAACACAAAATCCATTAAACCTCAGTTTCAGTTTCTGAGCATGGCTCAGTGCTAAAGTGGCCATCTCCAAATGCAAAGGTTGTGGGATCGATCTTCACCTCTGGCGACCATGTCTAAGTGCCCTTGAGCAAGACATTGAACCCTCACTTGCTCCCAGTGAGACCTGGCAGCGCCTTGAATGGTGGCAAATGACCACTGGTGTCTGAATATGTGTGTGAATGGGTGAATGTGACGCATTGTAAAACGCTTTGAACACCATGTGATGTAGAAAGCGCGATATTAGCTCAGTCCATTTACGAGGGTTGGACTAATTATCGGCACTGATATTCAGCACTTAGACAAATATTTACATTTTCAGTTATTTATAAGAGATGCTGTGAAGCTTAGGAACACTCTGCACTCTGCAACCCTGTTTTTGTTTGATATTAAATTCAAGTGAAATTTTTTTATTTTAGATCTTTTGAATTTTTTTTTTATTTTAGATCTTTTTAAATTTTAGAAAACTTGATTTACTGTAGAAAACCATAGGGAGGTATTTACTTGTTTTAAGTTTTCATTTAATTTTTAAGACATGCTGATTACCCTAGGAGCTCACTGAACTTTTTGTAAGAATTTTAAAACAAAATGTCTAAGAATCTAAGATAAATTTAAAAATGTAAAAAAGTTATTAATAAATAAGCTTCACTACTTTGCAAGTCTGAAAAGTTGTTGAATAAACACATGCTTAATGCACATGCATCAATAATATATTTGTTAATAGTTGAAGATTAGATTTAGTGAAAGTGAATATCGGCTCTCTGCTTTCGTAACTATTAATAATCGGTATCGGATCGATTCTGAGAAAAATTATATTGGCATTTGGTCTATCTCTACAATTTACCATTCAAAGTTCAGTATAACACATAATTGTTTCATGTGTTTAGATTCTTAGCATGAATTAATTCAATTTTGTATCTCCCATACTAGAAGTATGATCAAATGGCAACATACTGAGATAATTTTATTATTTTCTACACACAGCAACATTATAAAAAGGTTAATTGTTGCCAACTTACCATTTATTTTTATTAACACAATTGGAATGTGAGTTACTATGCGAGTCCTAAGTCCTATTTATTTTGATAGCCATTATGTGTCCTCTTTCAAAAGCTTCCATATTATACAAATTTGTAGTCAAAAGAAATGTAAAAAGATATTTTCAAAAGCCATGTGTAGTATAACAGCAACTGCCATCACAATTTTAAGACGTGATTATCTAAAACACAAAGCACACTTTTCCAACAGCAGAGTTCCAATTTTGATTCTATTAGAATGTGCAAGAGCATCTGATAAATTGGGCGGTGGGTGGTGCACATTAGACACATTTTGAATGCACTAGAGAAAAAAAGCACAAGCCTTAAGCAAGCAGACATATCAATTTAGAGGTTTGAAAAAACAGACTTCTGAAGTAGTCATGACCACGCATTGACTGAAACAAGGCCCTCCCTGTGTGACATTTGCTGGCCCATGAAAGAGCAACATTAAGCCCCTGTACTCTCCTGGGCTGGCAAGGACATTCCTAAGATAACTGGCAGCGAATCCCAGCTCCATGGAGTCACAAAAGGGGAGGGAGGAAGAAGGTAAGGGTGACTAAACCAAGTGTAGGCCAGTGCTACAATATGACTAACTCAGATAACCCAGATTACTCTAACAGGACGTTACAGGGCCACTCTGTATGCTGACAACATACTTAAGAGGCAAAGCAGCTTCTAAGTTGGGATATACTTTTTGGGCAATTCCAAAAATATTTTATGGTAATTTTCTGACATTATAGGTTACTTTTTGAACATTCGCTTTTCTGCCTTTTCTATTCAATTCTCTGACATTTTAGGCAATTTTATGGACATTTTATGGCAAATTTCTGCTATTCATTTTCCATTTTGGAAATTTTATGATCACTTTTTGGACATTTTCTTCTTTTCTTTTTCTGACCTAAGAATGGACTCAGACATTTTTGGGATTATTTAATTATTAGTTTTTTTAATCTAAGTCATTAATTAATTTGAAGAATATTTTATCTAAAAAATATAAATAAATATACTACTAATTTTTTTAGAGGTCCAGAGGGAGCCACAGTAGAGGGGCTAAAGAGCCACATGTGGCTCCAGAGCCGCAGGCTGCACACCCCTTCTGTAAGTGTCCTCTCAAGTTATGAAAGCAGTAACAAACAAACAAACAAATCAGGTAAATTTCTTGCAAACCAACTTCAACGTAATCGGGAAAAATCGCTTATAACGGCTATTAAAGGTACAACTGGTGAATGTACACAATCACCAGAAGAAATTAATCAAATTTTTTATAATTATTATCACAACTTATACTCAGAAACTAATAAACCTAACCCAGAGCATATTGAGGCATTCCTCAGTAGCTTAAGTATACCTCAGGTAACTACTGAATATAAAGATATGTTAGATGCACCACTTACTATAAACGAGTTGTACAGTGCTCTAGATAGTATGCCAAATGGCAAAGCACCCGGCCCGGATGGTTATCCGGCTATATTTTTAAAGCACTTCTGGTCAATGCTTGCTCCACTATTCTTAAGAGTAGTAACAGAAATTAAAACTAATGGTCACATACGCCCACACATGAATACAGCAGCAATTAAACTTTTATTAAAGCCAGAAAAAGACCCCACCCTTCCATCAAGTTACCGTCCGATTTCACTAATTAACACTGATATTAAAATTATCACTAAGGCTTTTACATCTAGATTAGAAACAGTAATCCCGACAATCATTCATAGCGACCAAACAGGCTTTATTAAAGAGCGTCACTCTACTAATAATATTAGAAGGCTCTTTAACCTTATTAGTATGTCACAGCGGCATGATAAAAAGGCAGTTATTATATCATTGGATGCAGAAAAAGCTTTTGATAAAGTTAACTGGTCCTTCCTCTTTGCTGTTTTAAATAAATTTGGCTTTGGGAAGTCATTTATTCACTGGGTGTCAGTATTATATGATTCTCCTAAAGCTACTGTTACTACTAATGGGATTATATCTAAGAGTTTTACTCTACAGAGAGGCACAAGACAGGGATGCCCACTGTCGCCTTTATTATTTGCAATATTTATTGAACCGCTTGCATTAGCCATACGCCAGGAAAGAATGATCCAAGGAATTCACTCTGGGGTAACAGAACATAAAATTAATCTATATGCCGATGATATTTTACTTTATTTAGAAAAGCCTGCTATTTCATTAGGGGAAGTATTTAACTTAATAACTAAATTCTCACAGTTATCAGACTATTCTATTAACTGGACAAAATCAACACTTCTACCTATTACAGAAAATTCATGGAACCCTGCAAACCAGGACCCATACTACTCATTTCCTATAGGTAATTTAAAATACTTAGGCATAAAAATCTCACCTAAATTAACTGATTTAGTTAATTTAAATTTCACTCCACTTCTGGATAGCATTTATAGTGACTTGGAGCGCTGGAATAATCTTCCTATTTCTCTAATAGGACGAATAGCCACTATTAAAATGAAAGTTTTACCCAAAATAAACTATTTTTTCTCAATGATTCCATTTAAACCTACGGCTAACTGGTTCCAGTTGTTGGACTCAGCCGTTACAAAATTTTACTGGAAAAAAAAAGAAGCAAAGATTAGTCTATCTACTCTTCAGAAAAATAAATCCAAAGGAGGTCTAGAGGCACCAAATTTTATGCACTATTATATAGCCAACCAGCTACAATATATTATTTTATGGGCACAACCCAATAGAGATACTAACTGTTGGCTGGAACTAGAACAGAAGGATTGTAATAACCTCAGACTCCTAGATTTACTCTTTATTACAACATCGATTAAGCGCCATAACTGCTTTAAAAATCCAATGATTTCCGCCACCCTGACTGCCTGGTGGAAGGCACTAGAAATGACAAAAGCCAAAGTGGAGCCCAGCGGGCTTTCTCCCCTATGGCATAACCCCGACTTTCAAATTAACAACCAATCGTTTTATTTGAATGTGTGGGAGCAGAAAGGAATTACACATCTCCACCATCTCTTCTCAGATAATATGTTTATATCATATACATCCTTGCTCCAAAAATATAAAATAAAAAACGGAAACTTTTTACATTATTTGCAAGTTAAAAGTATGATAAAGAAACAAATTCCAACACTCCAGGGTACGCTCCAACCGCCTGTTTTAGCTAAAGATATTACCAAGCTTTCTCCGACAACAACAAAAAAACTCTCAAAAATATATAAGTTACTTTCATATACTGATAAAACGTCTTTACCCATCTCAAAATGGGAAACAGACTTGTCTATAGCTCCGGAATCTGTCTTTTGGATTCAAGTTTGTGAAAATGTTTTTAAAATGACAAAACACACAAATTTACAACTTATCCAATATAAAATTATTCACAGAACATACATTACTCAATATATGATGAAGAAAATGGGACTCTCAGACTCCGACATTTGTCTCCAGTGTTTACAAAACACTACAGACACTTATTTTCATGCTTTATGGTTATGTACTCCGGTTATGTGTTTCTGGACTAAAGTCTTAGAAAAACTTTCCGCTGTCTTGGACTGTAGGATACCGTTCTCTCCAAACTTGTGTTTGCTAGGTGACTTAACAACAATTGACTTACCACATAAACAATTTCAATCTATACTTGTAGCCCTTACTATCGCAAAAAAAACAATTCTTGTTAACTGGAAAAATAAACAAACTTTGAATATCGACCAATGGTCTAACCTCCTCATAAATCATATTTTAATGGAAAAAATATCTGCCTCAAATAAAAACCAAATGTCAAAATTTAAAGAAACATGGTCTACGTATATAGAATTTTTTAACCTAAACTTGGATTTTAATTCTGCCTGTTAGCGAGAGCCACAGCAGCGTTATAACTTGCATTGATGTTTCTGTATTAGGCAATTTGTAACTAATGGTTGTGTTTCTATAGTCAGGAACCCGGCTACTGCCAGCGGGATCGAGCGGATTCACCTCCGATGGGCACCAGGGGTTGATATTCGGATTCACGGCATGCCAGTGGGTTAATTCTGTGGGTGCTGTCCCCCCTGGCGGGGAGTGGGCGGGTCTGCCCCTCTGTTGGCTGCTGGGTGGCGGCTGCGTCTTGGCCGTTCCCTGGGTCTCTTGGGGGGTGCCGCGTTGCGGGGCTTTCCCTGGTGTCGGGGGCGGCGCCGTTCCGGCGCGGTCCGTCGCTCTGGGCCCGGCGACGCGGTTCGGGGCCTGTGGGCCGCCGGGGTGCCCGGTGGTTCCCTCTCCCCTCCCCCTTCCTCCCCCTTGCTGCCTCTCCCTCCTCGCCTCTCCCCGCCCGTCCTCCGCCTCCCTGTCCCCTCTCCCTCGTCGCCCTTCCTCCTCCTCTCCCCCTCTCCTTGCGTCCCTGCCGCTGCCCCCTGCCCTTCTTGTCGTCCCCTTCCCTCCTCCCTTCCCCTTCCCCGGTACGCCTTCCTTCCCCTCCCCTGGGCCGGGGGCTCCATCCATGGCCCGGGTCTCGGTGCTATGGGGGCCGGCGGGGGTGGCTGGGGTTTGGTGTCGTGCCCGCCCCGCTCCGGTGGGCGTCCTGACACCTCGGGCGGGACCCAGTATCCGGGGGGCGAGCCCTATCGCCCCGCCGGACGGGTCCCATATGCCCGCCGGGGTCCTGGTGGGGTGGGTGGGGGCTTGGTGGGCCGGTGCGCCTCCTGCCCCCGCCCGGTTGGGGGGGGCCCCGCTGGTCACACCTCTTAACTCACTACACTAGGTTTGCACAATACACTTTTATAGACATATAGGGCACATAACACACTTTGGGGGGTGGGGTAGGGTGGAAACACCGTCTTCACCCTACAACTCCCCTCCAATTTTAATACACCACACAACTTGTGGGTGGGGGGGGGGGGCTTGTGGGGGTGCCATCGGTTGGGGGCCGCAGTATAGAGCAGTGCTGCGGTCCCCTGTCCGTGTCGCCACCCGCCCCCCCCCCCCCCGCCCTATCTATTTTTTTTAATGCACCACATACACTCAGCAACATGCTTGGGTGGCGGGTGGATCGGATCGTGGGAATATCATTTCCATCGGCTCCGGTTCACCTGCTCCTAATTTTAATGCACCACACACACACACTTGTATATACACTGGGTGGGGTCACATTCACGGTTTAGGGGTAGAGTTCGCCAGTCCGCGAGCTGGCGGACTCAGTAACAGGGGTTAATTTTCACAAAGAACGCTGGGGTGACGACCGGGGCCTTCCCCCGCTGGGCCTGGGGTTCGGGGGTGTCGGCCGCCCTCCGGTGCCCCCATCTCCCCCTTCTGCCCCCGGTGTTCCGTCCTTCCACACGGCGGGGGGTGGGGTGGGCGCGGCTGCCCTCTCCGCTCCGCTGTCCGGCCCCTCTTCGGCGCCGGTGCCTGGGTGCGGGTGGTCCCCGGGGGCTGGGGGTCCGGGGTTGGGGGGCTGCCGGTTGGTCGGGGTGGGGTCGGGGGGGGGCGGCTTTGTTGGGGGGGGGCTGTGGTGGGGGTTGCGGGGTGGGGGGTGCTGGGGGTGGGGGTGTCTGGGGGATTGGGGGCATGGGGGCGGCTGGGGCTGGGTTGGGGTGGGTGGCGGGGGTGGATGGGGGGCGGGGGGTTGTGGGGGGGCGGGGGTTGGGGGCCGGTGGGGTGCCTGGTGGGCCTGCAGTGCCCCGTCCTGCTGCGTTGGGCCGGGGGCGCGGGCCGTGTTGGGGCGGGGGGCGCTCCTGCTCCTGGGTTTGCTCTCCGGCCGGTGGCCCTGGTGGGGCCCGGGGGTCGTCCTTTGGCGCTGCCGCGGCCTGGGGGGCCCTGAGGTGTTGCGCTTGCTCTGTTCCGGCGGGGGTCGACGGCTCCCCTCTTTGGTGGAGATTTTCATGCATGCCAGATCCACCACACCAGCATCTACCGAAACTCAGACACAATCTGTTTCCTCCTCAGGTTATTGAATCGGTGGAGGCTGGTGTCTCGGATCTCACGCGGCTTCGTCTGTCCTTCCTTCCTTTTCTCGGTCTCTCCGTTGGTCTCTTGAGGCCTCCCTGATTTTATGTTTTTTGGATTTGTTGGGGTCTGGATGTTTCTTGGGCTGGGGAGGAGTTCTGGTGGGGGGTGTCTGGTCGGTGCTGGATTTCACCTTCCTTGGTTTTCTTCGGTCCCCTCGGGTCTCCTGGTGTTCGATTTAGGTGAACGGTATGAGATTTTTTTTTTCTAATAGGTTTTCTGGTGAGCTAACAAACACACGCACGCACGCACGCACGCACGCACGCACACACACATACTCACCCACACACACAAAAAAAAAAAAAAATGTATGTATGTATGTATGTATATATGTATATATGTATGTATATATGTGTGTATATATATATATATATATATTTAAAAAAAAAAAAAAAAAAAAGAGCAATGATGATGACATTTCTGAATGAACAATACTGAGCTCTTAAAAGAAAGAAAAGAAAAAAAAAAAAATGAAAGCAGTAACAAGGCTTCATTAATCTTTACCGTCTAGAGGCTCTGACAGAATCTGCTATATTAGTGGCTAGCTGCGGGTACCTAGGGTGCTGTAACATATTAACATCCCCTGAGGCTCACACAGCAATTCAGCTCAAGCTGTCAGGCAGCAAGCTGACAAAGCACAAACCTTGGAAAAGTGGCTAGTCAGTGACCAAAGCATCTGACTGACACACATTTTGCCAATAATGACAAATTAGGAAGTCCATTCCATGTTTTGGTTAAAATCTTGCGCTTTCGTTTCTGTATGACCTCTTGTGGAAATCTGTCCCCTGCATTAAAGAGAGCTGGTAAAACCTGTTTGTAGCAAGCCCAAAGGAGAAAAATACTTAGCTGAAGCATGTCAGGGCAGAAGGGACACTCTGACACACCAAAAACGCATAGCAAGGCTGGCTATGTATACGAGAAGGATCTCTCTTTCAACAAAATGGGCTTTCATAGTGTCCAATCAGCAGGCTTGTTGCTCAAACTAGATAACCTGACTACCTGTCAAAGCCCTGCAGGAACATTTACTTGACTCTGATTCACTGCCAGGCTGACTGCTATTGAGTTTATGGAAACTCTTGTCAGAAAATATACAGTATGCTGGCCACTGAATTAGCTCTTCTTTTCTTTTTCGAGGGTCTTCTTTGCAGTGTACAATATGATTGGATGCTTCCAGAGTTGAGTAAACAAGCCACCTCTTTGAAGTTAATTGGATCATGGATCAAGTTGCTTTTTCCCCCTTCTTCTCACGAGCACGGAGAAGGGTAAACAGAGGGGCAATGGGTGACAGAGGGAGGATAGATGAGAGATACAGTTACAGTTACACGGGTGTGTTTCCATTGTCCTTAAAAAAAACCCAAATCTGTGCACGTGGAGGTGCAAGTCCGTAATAGTTAGCCCTAAGGACAACATGTGTAGCCCACAGGTCTGTTGTAAAAAATAGCTCACGAGTGATGGGACACTGTGACTTGCTAGGAATAATTCAAACAAAAGAAGAATGACTGTTAACATTTATTTATTCATGCTTAATATTTTACACATTTCTTAACTCATTCACTCCCAGCCATTTTCACTGAAGCAACCACCTTCGCTCCCGGCTGTTTTACTGGATTTTATCCACTGTGCTGCTTTTAGCACACTATAAGCTAAATATTAGAATATTAGAGATGCTTCTTATGATGCAGCACAGATGTCTGCATACAACAAAACTTAGCATTACTGTCCTTTTTTTAATGCAGCACATTTTGGTGAACTAATTGTATTTTGTGCGAGTACATATGGGAAGGATAAGCAATACCACAGAAAAGAGGACAACTATTTAACATTACTTTGAGGGCAAACACAATGACAATAATTAAGAGCCAAGCTCAAATTAATATTATTAAAAGCTTCATTCACTCATTCTATGGTCGATTGTGTGAATGACATCTGTTAATGCACAATTTGCATTATGTGGACTGCCGACTAAACCAATTTTTTTATTTTTTTTTACATTAATTCCTAAGCACGGGATCTTTATTTATTTATTTATTTATTTATTTTTCAAACAAGACTGAGCAGTAGGCGACACACCCTTTGTAAAGAAAAGCATGATCAAGGAAGGACATAAAGGTGGGGGATATGAGTCTCCTCCACCAAACATTGGCTGCTAACCAGACAGGCTGGTTACAGCCTGCTTTGCTGCCAGGGCAAGAGGAATTCCTTTGGCATTAGCAATATACCAACACTTGAGTTGGGTACAATTAACCAATAGGTGCATATATTAAATTAAAACGTATATTTCAAAACCCAAACATTCTTTTATGAACTGCAGTGTAACAAGATTAGGAGCTTATTCACTCAAACAATGTCAATGCAGTAATGAAAATGCCTAAGCCCATGTAGTTGGCTCCAAGTGGGTGTCAAGTTATCATATTGCAATAAAACATCTATTTAGTAGAAGAAACAACTAATAACAAATGAAAACAAAACAACAAATCCATCCCCAAAAAGTAACAAAATTGAAGACAGAGACATGTTTGGGTCAGTGTTGAGCGATCCAAATAAAAATGTTACCTATGTTTTTGTGTGTGTGTGTGTGTGTGTGTGGCTGTCCACAGTATCAATATTAATTAAAGTTGCTAAATTAAATGAATTGTTTTTCACTTACCGGGGGTCTCCTTTGCTCAAAGTTGCCATGGCAGGATTCAGTATTGTCTGGTTTCCTTCCATTTCTACCACACATTTTGCCGTCAGGTCTTTTTCTGGAGGGTAGCATATGGGAAATTTTAAAACAGTGGCAAAATATACTTTCTTATTCTTTTGCCTGTAACACTGTTTACAACATCAGCTGCCCACTGCACAAGTTCAAAGGTCATCATTACATTCCACAGCAGTCACTCCTCTGATTATATAACAACAGGTGTGAAGTAGGTATTCCTCAGGTATAACCTAGGGATTCAACCTAAATGCTTTGTTAAAGTGTTGCCTTCAAAAACACACACAAATCCTGATTGTGCTTGACAATAATCCATCCTCTCCACTTTCACTTGCATGTTGGGCAGAGGTTTTATTTAACTTAACTTTATTGAAATAGAAAACAAAATATATTTTTTTAATAAAACATAAAATACAAATGAAAATAAAAAATAATAACGATAATAATAATAACAATAATAATTTTAATAATGATAATAATAATAATAATAATAGGGTGTAACTAATGTTATATGCGGCATATCTGGTCGCGACACTTTTTTTAAAAACTTTTTTTTTAATTACATTTTCTTGAAATCTACTTGGGTGGTAGCCAATTTACTTGGGTGGCCCGCCCAAGTATTAACAAGGTGTGGGAAACACTGATCTATCATTCCCCAGTACTATAGTATCTATGCCTATCAGTGAATAAATGTGTGTGACTTTAAAACAGTGGTGGGCAAACTCGATCCTCAAGGGCCGGCGTCCTGCAGGTTTTGGAGGTTTCCCTGCTGCAACGCAGCTGATTCCAATCAACAGGATCGTTAACAAGTTTATGCAGAGCTTGATGATGAGCTGATCATATCAGCTGTGTTGGAGAAGGGAAACATCCAAAACCTGCAGGACTCTGGCCCTCGAGGACCGAGTATGCCCACCCCTGTTTAAAAGGTGGGGCCTGGCCTGTCGAAGGAAGCGAATATCAGTTTAGAGCGCTGACCTCTATCAAGGATGAAATACTAACTTTGTGAACGTCAAGAGACGTTCACATTTGTGTTTGTCTGTATGTATGTCTGTCAATTAGTATTGGATGTGGGAAAAAGGAGTTATGAAATAGGAAATGGGAATATGCCAATTCAGCCACATTAACTTACACTTTCTTTGTTTACACGTGAAATTTTGCCAACGCAGACCAAGATAGCCTTGTCTATGTTATTTAAGTTTCAAGTGCTGTTTCTGTAGGCTGTTCTATTACATAATCTAACAATCCAAAGTTTATACTGCTGTTTCTTACTTGGGCCAATGGGTGAGATGGAGCCCATCTCTAAATATACAATTTTGACATATTTTATGTGATTAAGTCACTTGATTAAGTTGCTTCTGTGTGGGGTCGTGCAGAGACTGTATGCGGTTATATGACTGACTGCAAGGCTCACTTTGATTGGACAAATGAAGTCAAATGTCACTAGTAGTTACGTTGGATTGGTGAAAAAGTCATGTGACACAAGTCTCCCCGATGAACAACCAGATTGCCAGTGCATAATACAAGTAGTGAGTGGAATGCAGCTCAATGTAACAAGGTAAAAAGTTACAGGATTTCTTCTTAACAAAAATACTTAAGTAGAAGTAAAAAGCATATTACATTAAAACTCCTCAGACAAGTAAAATGTATCCAAAAAGTTACTTGGGCAAATATAATGGAGTAAATGTAGGTCATTACTACCCACCCTTGGAGTATTGACAATTCCGAGCTTACGTCATAAGTCAAAATGGCGGTCAACTCAGTGAAAGGAAGCTCTCCGCTCATTGAAAAGCATTGAGCTTTGGATCATTGTAATTTGATTTCTGAGGATTATTTCAAAATGTGATGAAATGTCGTTTGATTACTACAACAATGAAATATCTGCCTGGTTTGTACGCTACTCACAGGCAAAAGCAACACAATACGCCATTTGTTTTCACAGAGTAAAGGAAGCATTTACATTGCGTTGCATTGGGAAATATTCGAAATGCACGGATGTTCGGAAGTGTCAATATCCAATCTGTCTGTTTGCGATGCACTCGCACTGACAGATATCTGAATCTGATACATACTGGTAAGCAATTAATTTTTATCCATGTTTGGAATTGGCCTGATTCCACTCTCCGTTTAAGATATCAGTTTAAATGTGTTTTGGTCCTATATTGCTGGTATCCGGCTAAAACCACATGTCACAATTTGGTTCATTATTATTATTTTTTAATTAAAGTATTAAAATGGTTTTCTGTCATTGATTATGTTAATTGTTGGACAAAACATGCTGATTTTGGGGTCTCCCTAAGAGTGATTATGTTGGAGGTATGAGGGTTCTGCCCATCAGCGATATCCAAAATGTGCTAATTGAGATCCCAAAAAAATAACTGTCACTTGCTGTTTAAATAAGATACAGATCATCTTTAAACACAGGATGTGGTAACGCCCTTGCACATTCTGCACTTGTTTTAATTTCCATTCAAACAGTCATTCTGATAAACCTTTTCAAAAAGAAAGAACGCAAACAAACAAACCTCTTAATGTAAACGAACAAAAGAAAATAGTCTAGAATGCCCACTGGAGCTCGACACAATTATAAAAGCGAACGTCTGCCCAATGGGGCACATAAAATCATAAATGCATGGTGACTGTCTGTGTGACGTTTTAGCCCACCTCTCCTGCTCATTGGTCGCACACGAACGGCGACCTTAACGTTGGAGTCATTCAGCTTGTTGTCATCCATGGTGCTGCCTGACCTGTGGGAGAAAATAGTAATGGTTAATTTGACACTTCCTGTACAGCCCAAATTATTAACCCCACTGTGCTCAACGGAATTTTCTAAGGGTTTAGCCAACAAGTATGTCTCAGATATTAAAAAATAAAAGCGACAAAACACACCCCACGAAAACAAAACTTGTATCAAACAAAAGCTTCACTTCACTTCAATATTGTGCATATAGACCGTGTGGAAGTGCGCAGTCAACCGACACCCACGTCTCCTTCAGTTAGCCAAGGACGCTAACGAGAGCTGGTTGACAGAAACACAAAACTATTTTAAAATACTGTAGTAAATTTGAACGAAACTGACCCCGCTGTTCAATCAAACCTTTGTTAATATTTGCAGGTGTAACAAAGTCGCTTACGGTGGTCCACGGGGTATTGCGTGGGCTCGTCCACCTGTTGTATTTCCTGAAAGTTCCCTTAGAGATTCGTCAAGCCATGTCACCTCGCAGCTCAAGGGATTTACAGCGGTGAGATTTAGCCAGGGAACAAGTTGCCAGTCGGCATCTGATCTGTAAACCACCTGTTCAGGAGCACGTGAATCACTTCAATACCACTGGGTCGGTCCGTATGCTATACAAGTCTGTTATTTACCTTCTTAACTACGTTGACACACAAACCGTGAGAAACAAGCCACTTGTCACCGTGTATAAACGCAAATAAAACGTGTTTGCCGACGATTTTGCAATTAAATAAGTAGATGGTTGATCTATAACAAGTACATCACCATATGATACAACATAGTAACACGTTCGATGTAAAAATGCAAATTACATGATAATTTGCATAATATGCCCACTAGGCAATGGGAGGTTAGAACACATGAAGAGCAAGGTGTGTAGTAGTGGATGTTTTTACTTTCTTTCACACACACTTTAGGACAGGTGAAATGATATGTACTGTATCATCTCCGGTCCATGTATTGTGCTACTTTAATCCTGTTCTTTAAATTCTTAATATTATAATTCTAATGTAGCATACTACATGAGGTTTATACTTTGTTTCAATCAAGTATTCTATTCTGAGGATCCTTTTTTGTGTGTGCATAAATACACTATGAAAAACAAAGTCTCACTGTAGCCACAAGAGGCATGAAAAACATTAAGTGAGGGTAATTTTAAATTTATATCGTATTCACATGCAGTAAACCGATTTAGCTTTTGCGCAGAATGGTTTTAAATGCGAACTCTCTTTTACGTCGTTTTACGACAGTTCAAGTTGCTGAGCGGCAAGCCGTGTTCTGATGTAACGTGGAGTTGTTTACTATAATTGCCCACAAGCGTAGCCAATTTGCGTCTGTAAAGTTTTTTAACACAGTTGAATTTAAGCGGATAACAGATACGGAAGAATGGGGAAGCCAAAGAAAAAGAGTGAGTTGTGACAAAGTGTAGCTCTTGGAGTCGCTCTGAGTTAGGCTATCGGAGCTAATTGCTAATGCTAACGACAAGTCATATGTACCCATATTTCACATGATGTATCAATAATCGTACAGTTAAGTCATCAATGTTTTTTGCCACAACATTACCTCATTATCAGTTGTTTTATTATGTTATGTCATTTGCTCAATTGGTGTTCAGTGTGTTATTGCTCTTCTCAAATTGTAAGTCGTTGGTATTTTTTTTTATATTTGAGAATTTGTTTATGACAGGTGACCTCAGTCGAGCTGAACTGATGATGATGACAATCGCCGATGTCATCAAACAGCTGGTTGAAGCACATGAAGAGGGAAAAGACATCAACCTCAACAAGTATGTAACACTTGACACTTCACATATTGCATTATTTTGATGTCCTATCAAAGGGGTTGTGAAAAAGTATACTATAATCCTTGTACTATTATGACAAATGCACTAGGACTGGCCACTTCGTTAAGGTAGACTATCTGGGAGATCCAATTGTATTTTGTGGTACCTAACCTGCAATCTATACCCACAAGAAGAAACCCTTTGTTGGATTTATACTTCTCTGATAGCTTTATTATCTTTGCAAAGATTGTATTAAATGTGCAAGTAGTTATAATGTTGCGTGTATGTGCAGAACAAAGGTAGGCAACCCTGGTCCTAGGTTGCGGCGGTCCTGCGTGTTTTAGATGTCTCCCTCCTCCAACACAGGTGAGGATGGCTATCAGGCTTCTCCAGAGCTTGCTGATAAGCAGATCATTTGAATCACCTGTGTTGGAGGGGGGGACATCTAAAATGCGCAGGACTGCTCTGTAGGACCACGGTTGTCTACCCCTGGTAGAGTGAAATGGCCTAGTAGCGTATAATCATGAAGTCCAAACTACCACAAGGTTAAAATCAACTTTGAACAAATAACCACAGTGATATCACTTGCAGCTATTTACACTTCTTATTTTCTATCAGACTGAAAACAAAGACCTCCGCTAAATATGGCCTGGAGGCTCAACCTCGTTTGGTGGATATTATAGCTGCTGTTCCTCCACAATACCGACGTGCTCTGGTACCCAAGCTAAAGGCCAAACCAATCCGCACTGCTAGTGGGGTAAGTAGCTCTCTGACACAGAATTACTCATTAACATTGTTGACATCACTCTCGCATTACTATTAATTAATGTGTACAATTTGTTCCTCATGATTTGTAAAAAAAAACAAAAAAAAAAACATGACTGTTCTTTTTTTTTTTTTTTTTTGTCTCTACACAGATTGCAGTTGTTGCTGTGATGTGCAAACCACATCGATGTCCACATATCAGCTTCACCGGCAACATTTGTGTGTATGACAGCTGCCCTCAACCTTTTTGAAATGATATCGTTCTTACATCCAAACAAGATAAAACAATTCCTTGGCTAGTTTGTTGAATTGTCTGTGTTTGGAAGACAAATATCAAACAGCCCATTTGAACATTAATACATAATTTAAAAAATCTAAACTATTTGCTCCTTTGTTATTTCTGACTGTTTGCATATTTATGACACTTAGATATTTAAAATAAATGATTCAGATCATTAGATCATTAGATCTGAATCATTTAAGTGTGGTAATTTTGAAAAAAACCAGGAAGGGTTTAAATACTTTTTCATTTTAAACTACAAATACTTCACTATACCTATCATGTATTTATAGACTCACCTTTGTTTTCCTTTTTTCTGCCATGCTCATGTTTGTAGGTACTGCCCTGGTGGGCCGGACTCAGACTTTGAATATTCCACACAGTCTTACACTGGTTATGAGGTAAGATATGTTTTTTCAGACTGCTGTATTTCTTCTTATACAGTAGAGGCCTTAACTATTTATTTTACTGAACTCAATGTCAAACTTTATTTATAAAAAAACAAAAACATGGACCAGCTCAGCAACACAGGCTCATTTTATTATGTTAAATTGTTGATCATTTAAAATGCTATTGTTAAAATTTATTTAACAGGTACACATTAATAAACACTGCTGTAAATGCCCCAGGTTTTCTACATGTAGTCCCTGGACAGATATTTAAAAAATCATTAAAAAAAAGATGAAGTTATAAAATTTGTCAGTTTGTAAACCTGCAGAACAATAACAAAAATAAAATTATAGAAAGCACATTTACACTGACAGGTACTATTTAGAGATGTCTGTTTACAAGACATAAGCAACAAAAAAAAGATAATAAAAAAAATGGTGTCAAGCATGTAGGATTGTGTTTACATAAATGTTTTTTTAATTTTGTTTACAAAAGGCTCATATTTTGCAAAAAAGGTGTCAGGAGAAGTAAATTTCACTAGGTAGAGACAAACTCGTTTTGAATATATATCATTGTCGTTTGCTTTTTCTGAAAGGGAAGGGGTAAGGAGAAGTCTGATTAAACAAAAACAAACAGGAGATTTTTGTGTTGTTGTTTTTTTAGGCCACATTGAACATGCAGAAAAACAGAAGAAACCTAGACATGCTAGACAAATATATATTGGTAGAAATGATCGGAACTCCTCTAGTCCCAGAAACATAAGCATCCACACGCACGCACCAACTACTCTGAGGAGCAAGCACCGAGTCAGCTCAACTGCTAATCAGAAAAGGGTGTGTCCACATAACATAAAATCTTCTTTATTCGTGCGCATGGAACTCCTTTACATTTGAGTGGCAGCCACTAAAACATCACACTGAAATTAATCTGAAGCAGACTGGAGGCACTATTTGAGGAAAATCTGGTGTTTGTATTTATTTGTTTGGCTTGGCTTCTTAATATATTTTTAATTGATCTCTTGTTTTTCTTTGTTATAGCCGACTTCAATGAGAGCCATTCGAGCGCGATATGATCCCTACCTTCAGACCAGGCATCGTGTGGAGCAGGTCAGTCGTACGCTTTCATTGTAGTAGTTGATGCCACTGGCCAATGAGGGCATGTACTGTAAATAGACACTGTTGTCAAAACTTCATTGTCCCATTATGCAAAGCATCAACACACAACGTCAACTTTCCTGACAACTCTTCTTGTAAATAATTGTGTTGAGCTGTTTCCAATTCACTTAAACCACTCCAACAATAAAGTCACAAATTTACAAAGAAGGTGGGAGCCAGGTGAACAAACATCAATAATCATTATTTCATTCACAATGTGAGCGGCAACGACCAATCATGGCTCAGCTTCAGAGAACAGGAAAGCCATGATTGGTCGCTACTTGAGCCCTGGACATCTGTGATGTTATTATCATTTGACAGCAAAAGGCAAAATGGCCGCCCCCTGGGATGGATAAAAACAGGTGGATTTTGATGCTTAACTCATATTTCACAAACATAGTATTATTCAGAACACCGTGTTTAGACTAGTCGGGCTGCATAGAACATATGTTATTGTTCGGGTTGACTTTCCCTTTTAAATAGGTTTTTGCACATAATGTAATGCTATATCATTCTGTTATGCACAATTAAGTATTGCTTTTTATAACCTGACCGTTTTTCCCACAAGACTGCTGTATTTTACTGCCCACTCCGGGTGTAACATTTCTCAACTCAAATTTATTTATAGAGCCCTTTAAAACAACCATCTTACTGCATGATTCAATTTGAATAAATTGTCATGCTATAGGTCTTTACATTTCATTCATAGTGGTCTTAAATATGACTTAGCAAATCCTGGATGAAGGGCCCTTCACACTGTTGCTTGTAATCTGCAGTCTCACTTCTTTCCTCACATCTTTTTGGTCTCATATTAAATTCTGTTCTGAATTAAGAATTTACTTCTCTATAAATTGATACAAACAATCCCATGTCGAATGGTAGCAGTATGATCAGCAGCAGAGTCCTGTAACTCCCTCTCTTGACAGCAGAGGCCGCTATTGCATCTCTGACAAATTTTATTCATTTGTTATTCTGTAGCTCCCATAACTATTGCTAATATGCATTGGTATACAAAACTGCACATCAACAACATGTATGTATTTTGTGTGTCTGCAGCTAAAGCAGCTGGGCCACAGTGTGGATAAGGTGGAATTCATTGTAATGGGTGGAACCTTCATGGCTCTTTCTGAAGACTACAGGGATTACTTCATTCGGAATCTTCACGATGCTTTGTCTGGACACACGTCAAATAATGTGGCTGAGGCTGTAAGGTACTCAAAAGTTTATCATGTCTCCTTCATAGGGGATTTTTTTTAAATTACATTAAAACCCTAAAAATATTTTTACGTTTAGGGGCTTTAGGGAACATAGCCACTGTGGAAGTCGAAGGTCCCTGATGTCCTACGGTTCAGTTTGATTAGAGAAAAAAAGCCTCTAAAGTTGAGAAGTACAAGCGTATAAAAAGACTCCAAGTAGGATTGTATAAATTTTGTGTCTATGCTTGATAGATTCCAGAAATGGATCAACTATATATGTGACGAACAAATGGGAAAATAAGATTGATGAAGACATCCCAGAAGGCAGATGAGATGACATGTGGAAGGCTCATCTTACTACAACCCACTTACAAGGTTGTAGAGAATTTGTTTGGAAGAATCAAATTTGTTACTTCATTACACCCAAACTTACCGGTAGAAAATGACACAAATGTGCTGGAGGTTGTGTGAGCATTCAGACACAGATCATTTCCATGTTTTCTGGAATTGTGAAGTCATCAAGCCTTTCTGGGTCTTGATTTGGTTAGAAAAACATTTGAATGTAACAGAACATAAGAACAGCAGCTTTTAATAATCCAAAAGACAAAATTCGATTTTTTTGCTATTTAGCAAATTTTCAACGATTCGATTTTTAAAATGACGATGTATCGAATTAATTAGATTTATTGCCCAGCCCTAGTTGGTAATATTTCTATATTATTATAGTATTAGTAGTTGACTGTACATGAGTCAAATGTCTGGAAAGGCTGAATAAAAAGTATTTTTTTAAATATTCAGAAAAACGGGGGGGGGGGGGGATTCAGAAAAACAGGAGGACAAATGACTCAGAAAAATAGACAAAAAAAATATTCAGAAAAACGGGGGGCGGGGGGTATTTAAAAAAAAACTGAAAGAAAATGACTTTAAAAAAACAGAAGTGGTGGTCTGAGTATTTATTTATTTTACCTCTGAACTCTAAGTGACTTGTTGCTGACTCATTAATGGCAGACATTTTCCCACATACCTCCCTTACTGGCTCAGTTAAGGTAAGTATACGAACATGTCAAGTTCGGAGTTGAGCGGTAAAAAAAAAAAAAAAACTCAGAAAAACAAACTGGTGCTGTTTACGGAAATTTTGTTTTTTCAGTTTTTTTTGTCATCATAATTTTCCACCCTGTTTTTCTGAATACTTTTTTCTGTTTTTCCAAGTAATTTTTCCTCATGTTTTTCTGAATAATTTTCCACCCTATTCTTCCGAATATTTTTTATGACAGAATAAAAATGCAGTTTAACAGAAAAAAATATTCAGAAAAACTGAAAGTAATAATTAAAAAAATACACTAAAAACAATGCTCCCCAAAAAATCAGTAGTCAGAAAAACAGGAGTTTCAGGAGTTTTTTTTTCTTTCCCCACAAGTGAATGCATTACGCTTCTGTAGTTAATTAACCACTGTGCTGCACCAGTGAATGAATGTAATATTATTTTGTTCACTCGAGGGAGCTGTTTCACTATGATTGCTTCAAGACATTGCAAAGCCAAAAATATAATTCAAAATGAGTGCAAACTGTAGCTATACTATGGTGCTTTTTTTGGACCACCTTGTTAGCCATTTTTGCTCTCAAACAACTTGTTCCCTTGAACTTATACTCTGACTATCCACAATACACAAAAACTGACCTCCTGATCCCCCTTAAGACAAACTAGCCACACCAGCAACAATTCCATTAGATGGAAGTTTTAATGCCCATGTCAGCAGACATCTGATCCAAAATTCAGGAGAAATAAGACCCTGTCTGGGAGTTTTTTGGGGCTGCTTCCATTGATTTCTCGCTTACTGAGGCACTGAGTTTTGAATAAAACTGGGCCCATGTCTGCTCGGAATGGATGAGGAGCAACTTTTAAGATTACTTGGAGAAGATTCAAAGTCAAAGTAGAATTACCCATTTGCTCAGGAGCTGACGATGTCAAACGATTTGGACCAAATAATAGCTTTTTTTTCACAGGACTTTGTTTACTTCCCTAAAGTCTGATAAGACCAAAGAGGGCGGTTTGGTTGTGCGTCATTTTCCCAGCATATGTATGTGTTTGTCACACGTGTGTGTGTGTGTGTGTGTGTGTGTTAAAAAAAAAGAGAGAAAAAGCTTATCAGCTATCAGCAGGCCTTGTTAAGATGCTTTGATTGCAGTAATTGCTATGGAGTTTCAGTGGCAAGGAGGGTGGCGTGGTGTGTGTTTTTGTTTCTAGCGCGTGTACCCACGTATGACACTCACCTCAGCATGGTCACGATGCTCCAAATCTTTTCACATCAGCCAGATACGTCGAGATAATCACCCAAGATAATAGACTTTTTATTGATTCATTTCACACAATCTGATTGTCCTCTCGGCAGCACAAACTCCAATAATTGGTGTAGATCAACCAGCAGACTGTAAAAGATGGATATTTACTACCAGGGCCTACAGAATCAGAAGAAATGTGAGCTGGCATGAGGAGGAGAGCTAATGGTCATTGGAAAATGAAATCAGGCTAGTATGACGATGAGATATTTCTGTTCGCCTACTTGAAATCAAGCTCTTCCAGATGAGCAGGAATCTCTCAGGTCCAATATCAGTCCAACATCTCTGACCTCATAAAAATGACCACAGATAGACTTCAAAATCTTGTAGAAAGTCTCCTCAGAAAAAGGTGACGAGACACATAACTTCCAATTTATATGCATAGTTGTGGAAATTACTTTATTGTGTAATATAATAGTGAGGGGTGGGTGAGTACTGAGTACTGATACAAGGTATTAGTGTCAAGCCGATACCAGGCCTTATTTCAAGGTATCGACAGAAAAGCAGAAACGTCTAAAAATGTATTAAAAACAAAAAAAAGTCTGAAAAATTGCCAAAATAAAATTCAAAAAGTCAAAGTATTGCATGCTGCATATTTTTCTGTTCTGGTGCAGCAACAATTAGCTCTTGGGCCCTCGGTACATTAGACTAACACTAACACACTGTTTCCTTCATCACAATCTTTAAATGTTTTGTGGCTCCAGACAGATTTTTGGTTATTTATTTGGTCTAAAATGGCTCTTTTGACAGGATAGGTTGCTGACCTCTGCGCTAGATGATGATTTGTCGCACCACATAATATTTTCAACTTGAATTGAATAAAAATTAGCCATCTAAAACTATTATATTGTTGTTGTTTTTTAACGTGATAGCTGCTCCAATAGGTTCTCGACTGTCTTGTGGATGATACATACTCCTTGTCTTTAAATGTATTTCTTAACAGTCCCAAATTGGTTATTTTTGGTCGCATCATATGATAATTCATAAAATGGGCAACATCAGACAAACTTATTCCTTAATGACCCATATATAGCTCTTTCTTTGGTATCAGTATCGGTGTCTCATAAGTTGAGTGATCGTACTTGTATCAGTCTGAAAAAAAGTGGTATCGAACATCCCTAATGATGATTATACTTATAATACAGTAGTCAATATTAACAATGATTACAGGAGTTTGCATATTACATAGGTTTTCTCCAGGTACTCAGAATTTCAATTAAAAAAAAAAACACACAATATGTTTACTGAAGGCTCTAAATTGTCCGTAGGCGTAAATGTGAGTGTGAATGGTTGTTTGTCTGTATTGCCCTGTGATTGGCTGAAGCCCAGTCCAGCGTGTAGCCCAATTGGGACGAACCCTTTAGAAGAAGGATAGATGGATGAAGGGTCTCGAACCCTTTTTTTTCATGGTGAATCCTCAAAATTAGATAGGGTGGGCAAAGAAGCTTAACAATTTATGTGACTGGATACCAAATGCATACAAAGAGAATTGTTTTATGTATCTGTTCTGAATAAATTCAGTACAACTGATTTAAAACAGTAGCTTGTAATTGGGTGTATTCAAGCTTTTTTACTGTGGTCTGCAATGAGAGCAATTACAGCCATCATAATCGTAAAGTCAAGGGCAATTAAACCAAAACAATGTGCTAAAAGATGTTGAGTTCGCTGATGTTGCCTTCTTGGCTTACTGTATAGCTATGAGAAGCGCCTTTCACAGTACATATAAGTCTGTAGTCCATTCATTGTTATCATAACCCCAAGGTTGGTACTGATTCTGATTTTGCAAATGGATGTATCCAAAACTCTCTCTAAATCATTCCTTTAGATTGCTTTAATCATCAAGCAAATACTCATTAATATCTCATTTAACATTTGCTTTGCAATCACATTTTTGCTATCATATTAATTTTATTGCATCTGCATGTCCTTAATGCGAGGTTAATGTTAACTCTGCGAGTAATGAGCCATGCACTCTCTCAGCATGTAAATTGATGTTACCAAATTACCCCAATAATGTTGTCTCTGTCAAACTATAGTAAATCATAAAATAAAACAACATGCCAAAATAAAAGCTGGTAGTCATGTTGATTGATACATTGGAATTTTTTATTTATTTAACATCCACAGGTACTCTGAGCGCAGTAATACTAAGTGTGTAGGGATCACTATTGAGACGAGGCCCGACTACTGCCTCAAGCGACACCTGAGTGACATGCTGGGCTACGGCTGCACAAGACTGGAGATCGGGGTCCAAAGTGTTTATGAAGATGTGGCCAGGGATACCAACAGGTCAGTGGGCTGACTGCAAGACTCTGCAAGACTAAGCAAGGACATTGTCTGACTGTACATGTTTTTTGTGTGTGTGCATGGCAGGGGTCACACGGTTCGAGCGGTTTGTGAGTCTTTCCACCTGGCAAAAGATGCTGGCTTCAAAGTGGTGGCCCACATGATGCCAGACCTGCCCAATGTTGGCATAGAGAGAGATGTGGAGCAATTCATTGTAAGTGCCTCATGTTGTTTCTAACCTTTATTACTTATTATAGCATTTTATTCTCCTCACTTTTTTGTTAAAAAAACAACTCCCACATAATACTTTCAATCTACACCGTTCAAATTTCAACTTTCTTCCAAAATTCTTGCCTTCCGAGGTATTTATCGTTTGATTCCACATTACTTACAGTATTTGCAGAATTTAACATTAAATATAAACTTTTCTCCATTCATTTTCAATGTGACTGACATTGAACTTTTTCTAAGTCAAACGTTCCACATCCACTTTCATGCATACAACTGCTCATCATTACCAGCTCTCTGATACTGCTCAGTGGCACACTTGGTAATCTGCTTTGTCCAGTAACCAATAGGTCACAGGTTCGAATCCCACCTCTGACTGTACATTGCAAATGTATCCATGGCAATTATGCTAAGTGATTACATGCAAACCAACTGATCATATCAGGAAATGCATTATAAGTTTAACTGAAATGATTAAAAGCATGTGTCCCCATTCAGCATCGATACCTTTCAGCATCAGATGACACTTTTCAATATAAATACGGCATAAGCCATGATTTTGAACAAGACACGTTAAGTCAGTGGTTTGAGCAATTCCCTGCCAAATCGGAAGACCTGGGTTCAAACCCCGCTTGGACAACTCTTAAGTAAAAATTCAATATTGAATACTAATCATTGTCAAATTATTTCACTATTAATACTTTGTAATTTTCACATAATTTATCTTTCAATTTACTTCATAAGCATTCAGCTTAGCATTCAGCTTTCAGCATTCCCTCGCAATTTCTGCGGAAATTGCACTTAGTCTAGTTATTATTATTATTATTTATTAGGAATAGGAGTAGTAGTTAATTTTCAGAGATCTACTTAAATGAAAATGAATGAATGAAAATGTATTCGGTTCATTAGCAAATAAAAAATTCAACAAAACAAATTCCATACATAAATATACAACCAAAAGGGTGTAGGCAAAAGCAAAAGCTTTTCATTTCTGTGCCTACCCCTCTAGCACTACAAAAATAGAAGAAAATAAGAAATAATCAATAATTCAATAATTGTACATTTTATATAGCACCAAATCAAAACAATTCGCCACAGCAAGGTCTAACCTTGCACGTGTACCCTCTGAGCAAGCACAACGGCAACAGTAGTAAGGACAACGTCTGGATACTTTGTGGTAACTGTCCATTTCTTGCCTTAAACATAATTTGGAGTGTGTTAAGACTTACTATGTCATTAAATTTGAGTATATTTAACTGAATAAAAAGTGGACTAGTTGATTCTCTAAATGCTTTTTGACTAATAATTCGTATTTGCTTTCTTTTGCAACAAGAAAATAGCATTTGTATTTGTTTTATAAGTATTTCCGCAAACCTCAATACAGTAAGTCATATATGGACCTACGAGTGAACAATATAATATTTTCAGGGAGTTTTGGTTTATAAAATGTTGTGCCTTGTATAAAAGAGCAATAGATTTGACATTTTCATTTTGACATGGCTTATATGAGATTTCCAAGATAATTTACTATCGATTATTACCCCTAGAAATTGAATTTTGGTCACAGTATCAATTTCAACCTCATTAGTTTTTATCTTTCTGCATTCATTAGATGCCCGATTTCCCAAAATTATGCATTTTGTTTTCCCAGTATGTAGTGATAATTTGTTTGCATCAAACCATTTCTTAACAATTTGTAATTTATTCTCAACCATATCCAGGAGTTGTTTCAGGTGATCCCCTCTACAAAAAAAAAACGTTGTCATCAGCAAATAAAACACCATTCAACGAAGTGGTAACCAAATGTAAATCATTAATATCAGGCATGTGATTTTTCCGCTAATTCGCGGAATTCCGCTTTTTTTATCTCCCCCCAAAAAAAAAAATCCGATTTCGTCTCTCTACAGCATTCCGTTTTAGTGTTTCCGCAACTGAAATGAAACCGATCTTGCGATTGGCGGAAGTCTCCGTGTTGACCAATAAGAGCGCTTGTTATAAAGGCATAGGAGTATGCCATTGTTTGTAGACCAATAAACGCGCTTGTTATAAAGGTATAAGAGTATGCCGTTGTTCATTTCGCACACGTTTTTGCCGAGTGTTTAAAGAAAGATGTCCGTGATCGAACGCAAAGATGCTCCGCGAGTTAAGGAAATTGACAAACTCGTAAAAAACAAGTTTCGCTGGGACTGGTTAGAGAAGGATATATCGACAAATGTTGGAAAGAAGACTGTGACGAATTTGTTCAGTGACTTCATTCGGAAGATCGATCGTGCCGGGAAAGCGCTTTGCATTTGGTGCCATGATACCATTGACTATGGTGGGAGAGGTTTCAAAGCTCTTGAAAGTCACGCAAAGAGCAAAAAACACGTAAATGAACTCCAGTCAAGAACAACAAATTATTCCATCGCTGGAAGTTTTGGTGCCCAAACGAAAACTCCAAAACTTTATGGCCTCCATCCCTTATTGACATCACAATCGGGAGCGGTAATGGAGAGACGTGATCCACCCCAACAACCTGCACCAGTTGCTGATAGAGTCGTGAATTTTGAGGTAGGTGGTAAACTTTTCAAATTAATCGGAATCAAATTTTCGAAAATATTATAACGTAATAAAAATGGCCTTAACTATTTAACATGGTTAATCCACAAACTCAAATGAATGCTGCATGTTAGCACTTTCAGTTTTCAATATGTTGACTGTCTACAGTATGCAGTTAGTACAGAGATGATCGAAATGATTGTGTTTTTACCAGAGCTTGCTGCATGAGGTATTTTATGTTTTTGTTATGCATTATGTATTAAATTAAGAATGATTGATTAAATGATTTATTGCATGGTAAATATTATTTCCAATGGTTAAAGATAATTTATTATTTTGTAGCTAATTTGCAACGTTTTTTGTTACCATAATAAATACTCTGACATGTGAATGTGCATGCAAGTTTAGACTAAATCATTTATTATTTACTTTGGTCGCATGACATTTAGGATTATAATTCAAATAATTATTTAAATTATTTAATTGTTTACTGATTATTGTTGAATTTCTTTTATTCTTCAGGCAATGCTGTTGGGAGTGCTGGCCGAAAATTCTCTTCCGTTCACCATGGCCCCAAAGCTCATCACACTGTCAAAGGAACTGGCAAGGGATCCAAAAGCTCTGAATGGACTGTCCATGGATAGAACCAGTGCATCATACAAAATGAAGTATGGCCTTGCTCGCACTATGCTTGATGAGACTTTAACAAACTTAAGATCCTCCCACTTTTCAATGAACATTGACGAGTCCACCAGCAACAATCTACACCGTGTCCTGTGTGTACTCGTCAGCTATTTCTCCCCGTTGACAAAGTCTGTTGTGGTGGAACATTTAGCATCTTTGAGTGTTGTTAAAGTTGACAGCAAATCTCTCTTTGATGAACTCTCAGCCCTCATGACCAAGAACAATATTCCCTGGAGCAATTTGGTGTCTGTGTTGATGGACTCATGTGCAGTGATGCGGGGTTCCAAATCTGGAGTTGAGACGCGTTTGCGAGGGGGACCAGCACCACATCTCCTTAACATAGATGGGGATACCTGCCACCACATCCACAACGCCTCCAAGCATTTTTGCAAGCCATTTGAGTACAAGATTGAAGGACTCCATAATGATCTCTTCAATGATTTCAAGTGGTCAACCGATCTGAAGGAAGCTCTTCAAGAAATTTGCTTTCTTACAGGCATCACCTTCACCATGCCAGAGAGATTTGTCAGCCATCGATGGCTTTCAAACTATGATGTTTCAATGTCCACCTTACGCCTCATGGATGTCTTTACCATCTTCTACCATGCATTTCTTGGCAGAGAAGATAAAGAACTCTATCTCCCCACCATCATGGCCATCTACCACAAGAAGGATATTCCAAGAGAAGTCAAAGCCAAACTCAAAGACATACAATCAGCTTTAGGCAAAAAGCACATGACTGAGGAAGGAAGGAGGAGAAAGCAGAGGATCTATGAGAAGATATTCTTCACAAGATTGGATACGCTTCTCACCCTCAACCTGTACACAGCAGTTCTGCCCTTGCTGAAGAACTATGTGATCACCTTTGAGACGAAAACACCAATGATCCACAAGCTGAACGACAAGCAAGTGGCCTTCTTCAAGAAGTTCTTGTCCTGTTTCCTGAAGCCAGAGTCCATTCAAGGCTGTAAACTGACAGAAATTGAGCTGAACAACAAAGCCAACCAACTCAGAGAAAAGGATATTTTCTATGGTGGTGTCACCAGCAAATTGATGGATTCTTCCAACAAGTCGTCAGTTGTGTTCAAGTTCAAAGCCAAAGCCAAGGCAGCATATCTGGCATGTGGACTGTACCTTCAGAAAAAGTTGCCCATGAACAGCAAGCTTCTGAAAGCAGCCTCTGCCATTGACCCACTTGCCAGAGGACACAGCTTAACTTTAAACCTACTGAAGAAGCTGTCATCGTTGGTCACCAATGTCCTTGATGAGTCAGAGCTGGGGAACTATGATCTCGAGGTGAGAGAATACCAGTTGGACAGTGAGTTGCCAACACCTTTGGACTCAGAGGGGAAGGCAATTGCACTGGATCGTTGGTGGGCTCAAGTCTTTGCTGTTGGAAGATACCCAACCTTGGCCAAGATGGTGAAGGCTCTCATGAGTTGCCATTTTGGCAGGAAAGACATTCTGATGGATCCTGTGCAGTCCAAACTGTGCCTAAATCTGAGGACATCCTCCAAAAGGTACAGGGAGGAGAAGGATGCAGAAGCAGCTATGTTGTCTGCAAAACGAACAGAACTTGCTGTGAAACAGGACACTCAAATGAGCAAGGCTGCCTCAAGAAGAACCATCAAAGCTGCACAGAAGCAGGCTAGAAAGACCCATTCCAAAGCAATGAAGTCTAGGAGGAAGTAGTGTTTGTGTCATGTGAATGGATTGTGCTCAAGAATGAACACTTGTATATTCCTGTAAATATGTTGAATGTTTTAATGAGCAAAAAATAGAAAAACATTATTTATGACATAAATAATTTTTGAATGTGACTGATTTTGAGTTGACTAAAACTGCAATTTTATATGGGATAGTTCAATATACATTGGAAATTTATGCTGTTGTTTTGTCTATTTCTTTGTCATCTGAGTGCATTGAAAGTACTTAAAATCACGGAAAACCCATGAGCTACGGGGGGCTTCGCGGCCCCCCAGACCCCCGGCTAAATTTTCAGATAATTTCACTTTGGTCAAATCACATGCCTGTAATATACAAAATTAAAAGTAAAGGTCCAAGAACTGATCCCTGTGGAACACCACGCTACATTAAAAATCTTTTAATTTGTGTTGTTAATATAAACAAACTGTTACCGTTCCACTAAATAACTAGTTAACCAATCATAGGCCAGTCCTCTAATACCATACATATGCAACTTTAACGAGAGCAAGTTATGATCAATAGTGTCAAAAGCTTTTTACAGATCCAAGAAAATTCCTACTGAATATATATTTCTTTCAGTAGCATTTGCAATCTGTTCAACCAAATCGATCTGGGCAAATTAAGTAGTCCGTTTTTTTCTGAATCCATGTTGTTGCTCATTGAGTATCTTGTGTTTAGTTAGAAAGTTATTCAACCTTTTAAAAAATACATTTTCTAAGATCTTAGAAAACTGTGATAGGAGTGATATAGGCCTATACATGGAAAACAAATGCTTGTCACCTCATTTATAAATTAGTATGACTTTAGCTATTTTAATTGATTTAGGGAATTTTCCCAACATCAGAGACTGATTGCAAATATAAACTAAAGGATTAATAATACAATCAATGTTTTTTTTTGATCATATCCATTCCAATCAGTGGATCTTTTGTTTGCGAATTTGTAAACGATATATATTATTTCTGCTATATCGGTTTCTCTCACAAAAGTTGAATATACATTACTATTTATAATATGAATGGTCACACCATCAGTGGTACTTGAAGGCTGAATTGAGTCAGCTAATTATTTTCCAACGTTCACAAAGTATTCATTACATTTGACGGCTATCTGTTTGTTTTCCCTGATGATGATATCATTACTTAGCGAAAAGTAACATGGATCATTTCTATTCATTTTGTTCTTTTTTTAGGATTTCATTTAGGACTTTCCAGGTATTTTGACATTTGTCTTATGCTGCAGCAGTTTACTATAATATATTTTCTTGCTATACTTAACTCTTTGACTGCCAGACGTTTTCAGAAAAGGGATGCCGTCAGTGCCAGCCGATTTAAGCATTTTGACTGATCTTTCAAGGTCCACAGAAAATGTTCTGTTTGGACTATGGAAACACACGTACTACCAAAGGAAAGATTGGACTTTCATCTTTCATCAGAAAAAAAAGTTTGTTTCTACCGTATTCCGTTCTTTAGTAATCAACAATAGAAAATGGTTAGTTTGACCCAATTTCGCCTGTTTTGGACCAAAATACGGAGAAATCAAGCTTTTAGTGAAACGATATTATTTCATGCATTCTAGTGAATTTTACACTTCTTTTTGTCCATGAATGATGCCACAAACACCTAAATAGTGCTTTACTTCTATAAAACACTACCACCAAGAATGAAAAAGTGTTTTTTGATAGCAAAATACGTTTATTTACATTCAACAGTGTAACAATTTGACAACAATTTGGCAAACTATTTACAAATGTGTGCAACTGTGGTGCTATTTACAAATATGTGGATGTTTCAACGACAGTTTTTCTTTTTGTAACACTCTCCTGCGTGCAAAGAGACGCAACAGCATTTGCACAACAGATTGCCTCTTCGCGTGCAAAAGCTCCACTTTCTTGCAGGCCGTTTTTTCCGGGGAATAGCAAGTATATACTGCAGTGTGTGTTGCCATAAAGTCTAATATCAGGATCATGCTACGGTTACGTTACGGTGATGTTACGTTGTGGCTTCCTCATGTCCTTCGGTTGCTATACCGAGTGGTAGATGTTCTGATCCATTTTATCCACTCCATTCATGGTGGCATCGTAGTCCAGAAACAGTGTCTTCTCCGTGATCAGACTGTACCCGCTCCTCCGATGAATATGCATTGGACTCGGGGTACTCTTCATTGTCCGATCGAATGTCCGCTTGTGCAGCTCCGCGTTTTCCGGCGTTAGCAGCGCTAGCCGGTGAGGCTTTATGACGAGAGAATAACGGCCGCGTCAATGCTTCCAACTCCGGCGTCAACCTCGGGAGTGACCATCATCATCATCATCAATGTGCATTGGTCGATGCTTTTCGACTACTCTCCATCGTCCGATCGAATGTCCGCTTGTGCAGAAGTACCCGGCCGGCTATTGTGCGCGTTTTCCGGCCTTAGCAGCGCTAGCCGCGCTAGCCGCGCTTAGGTGAGGCTTACTACGTGATCGTAAACACGTCAAGGCTTCCAACTTTGGCGTCAAGCTCGGAGTCATCATCATCATCATCATCAATCTGCATTGGTCGATGCCAACTCTCCATCGCCCGATCGAATGTCCGATTGTGTAGAAGTACCCGGCCGGCTATTGTGCGCGTTTTCCGGCCTTAGCAGCGCTAGCCGCGCTTAGCCGGTGAGGCTTACTACGTAATCATAACAGTCACGTCAAAGCTTCCAACTTTGGCGTCAAGCTCGGAGTCATCATCATCATCGTCGACATCAATGCGCTTTTTAGTATTGATTGATGCTTTCCGTCTTTGAAAAAAATGCTCAAGCGTGAGCTGCTTGTAACCGGTTGCTTGGTCAAGCCATTGTGGCTTGGATCAGCCATTGTCTCCTCAACACTCTAGCTCCGCCTCACGTCTTCTACTGACGCCCACGGTGGGCGGCCCATCCAACCTTGTGCAAAGAGAGTCATCGCTGCCCTCTAGGGGCCAAAACGAGTCTTTTACTATTCAGATATGCCTGATACTTTCAGCACAGCTGCCCAAGGCTTTCCTGCACCCGTTTTTGAAAAAAAAAAAAAAAAACATAGGGGACGTCTTTTAACGTCCTCGGCGCCCTTCCCTAGGTTTATGCTAAACGTTTTATAACGTTTATGGCAGTCAAAGAGTTAACAAAAAAAGCAATAGTGATTCATAGAGACAGTGCAGGAAATCTTTATTGAATATTTAGCAGTTCCTTCACAAGTAAAATGCACTTTAATGGCAAATTAATGTCTATTTGATTTTGCTATGTGTGCCATCTAGTGGTGAATGGTGATATTATAACTTAAATCTATACAGTGGAATTCAGCTATTTGTGAGGGATAGAGATCTGGCCAGCCCACGAAAAGCCGTGTATAATTGACGACCATTGAAATGCAATGTGGAGTGGGAGAAATTGTGTATCCAAAATATTCCACAAAAACGCCAATAAACCTCCAATATACATTTTCCATGAACACCAAGCACAATTTTTTTTTTTTATGAGCAAAAAAATCTATGAATGGTCCATAGTCGTGAGTATTCGGGGTCCACTGTAGTAGAGGAAACATGTTTAAAATTTACCTTTTAAAAAAAATATTTTTTGGAGCTGACAAACTTTCGCTCCACATTTCATCCCAATTTTTGGCGATAATGCGCAACACTGACAACATGGCGGCAGACAGAGGGACACGTTTACTAAAGAGTCACTGTTTTTAAGTTATTTGGAAGGAATTTGGGTTTGTTTTAAGTAGGACTGGGCGATGTGGCCAAAAAATAAAATCTAATTTTTTTCCCCAGTCATTCAGGACAATTAGGATTTAAATCGATTTTAATCTAATAATCCATCAAATGTTTATTTAAAAGTTTCATTTATTCAAAAATAATTCATGTGCAAAATGTTCAGACAAATAGAAAAGCAACCACTCTGGGCCAAGCAAGGCTATTCCAGTGTACAACCAATACAATAGAAAAAGTGTCCGAAGGGGTTCAGTGCACCATCAAAAATGGTTTTAGTCCTGCCGATTTATTTATTTATTTATTATTGTTTTGAGAGAGCTCAGTATTGTTCATTCGGTAATTTTACCGATTCGACATGTCATCATCATTGCTCTCTCTCTTTTTATTATTTTTATCTTGTGTGCGTGCGTGCGTGCGTGCGAGTGCATACTCATTAATTCACCTAAAACTTAAAAATCCCATACCGTTCACCTAAACCGAATGCAACTAGAGTCGTGAGGTTGTCAGGAGATCCGAGAAAGGATCAAATAAAAGAAAGGAAAGTGAAATCCAGCCAGACATCACCTACTACCCACCGGGTTACCAACTAGAGTCTTTCACCAACCCCAGAAACATCTAAATTCCAACAAATTAGGGAGACCAAAGGAGAGACTGAGGAAAGGAAGGAAGGAAGGATAGATGAAGCAGAGTGAGATCCACAGACATCAGCTTCCACCGATTCAACGACCAGAGGAAGAAGCAGATTGTGTTTGAATTTCGATAGATGCTGGTGTGGTGGATCTGGCATGCATGAAAACCTCCACCAAAGAGGGGAGCCGTCGACCCCGGCCAGGACAGAGCAAGCACAACCCCCCAGGGCCTCCCAGGCCACGGCAGCGCCAAGGCACAACCGCCGGGCCCCGCAGGTGCCACCGGCCGGAGAGCAAACCCAGGAGCCAGGAGCGCTCCCCACCCTAACACGGCCCGCGCCCCCAGCCCAACGCAGCAGAACGGGCCCGCCAGGCACCCCACCTCCTCCCGCCCGCCCGGCCCCCGGAGCCCCGAGACCCGGGCCATGGATGGAGCCCCCGGCCCAGGGGAGGAAGGCGGACAGGGGAGGGGGACGGGACGGGGGAAGGAGACGGCAAGAAGTGCAAGGGACGGCGGCAGGGCAGCAGAGAGAGGGGGGAGGAGGAGGAAGGGTGACGAGGGAGAAGGGACAGGGAGGTGGAGGACGGGCGGGGAGAGGCAGCAAGGGTGAGGAAGGGGGAGGGGAGAGGGAACCACGGGGCACCCCGGAGGCCCACAGGCCCTGAACCGCGTCGCTGCCCATTTATTCTGCGCAGCAATATTTTTTATTTTATTTTTACTGATTTTGACTCTTTTCCCACATAAGAACAACATGGAAAAACATTTTGAGGGTTATCTCATGTTTTTATTTATTATAGTGGACGCCAGGATAGTATGGCTGTAACGTGTTGTAAACATACCAAGCTTAAATGTAACATTTAACATAAACATCATGCAAATCAACTTGCGATTGTGATTGGTTAGCTAGATCCAATCATGAACTAGAAGTGTTGACGTGATGCAAATTATGCGTTTTTATTGGTTTACACAAATATGTCTTGTCCACTGCAATCATCTATGGGTCTGAAGGGGTTTTAAACTAGGCAACCTATCTGGCAATATGTTATGTAGGATTTTGTTGATGTTTTCACAGACACATGTTAATTTTTTTTGGAAGCAGCACCTTTTATTTACATTACGTTACATTAATGTTAATATTACATTGTTGAACATTTAAAATGTTTTATTAAAATGTGTTAAAGGTTGTATTTAGTTTGCCACTTCAAAGTTTTGAATACTGTCATTGTCGAAACAATTTGAATTTGACATTTAAAAAAAAAAAAAAGGACAATACAATACCATTTTTAGTCCCCTCTGAATTGTTATTGTTGGCTATTTTCTTCATGTTGATATCAAGTCATTAAAGTGATGCATCAAGTCAGTCATTAGCTTTGGCGTAGTCTCGTCACGTCTCATTTTGCTCCGCCTCACCATGCGTCATTACTACTTACTGCACAGTGTTGTAGTATCAAAGAAGTCCTTCATGTTGAATCCAAAATAGCAACACTGTCAGTCCCAACTGTGAGGTGACTCAAAAGAAGAAACTGTCAGATGTCTCTCAACAGTAGGCTCACTTGCTCTGATTGGAAACGCAGCTTTAATGCGAACGTGACGAATCAGAACAGAGCGTGACTGTAGGATACCCACAACTCCGTTTGATACCTTGAACAATTTCTGCTTATTTGGTTGCTTTTTGCTCTGTTAACACACAAAATGAAGCAATTAAGAAATGCAATGATGCAAAACAAAGACGTGTAACTAATCGGTGAGTGTGAGATTGTGACACGCCCCTGCGGCTCTTATGGAAATGTACCCGTCAGTGTCTCAGCACTGAGTGTCTGGAACACTTTCACAGTTTTTCGTGTCTCCTGAACTTTTCCAATGGTTTTTAATCTCTGTGTTTAATGAGCAAAGTTGTGACTCACTGCTTTGTAAAAAAGTACAAAACCTGGATTTCCTCAACAGATGATGACAACCAAACCACAGATACCATCAGGGGAAATTCATAATTCAGTTATGAATTTTTTTAAATTTGAAATTTTTAAATAAATATGATATTTAAACACGCACAAATAAAATGAAAGCCTATTTTGTAATTATGATAAAAATGCGGAAAATATGATTTGAAGTGTGAGTTATGAGCATGGTGACAGAATGAATTAAAGGGGAAGTCAAAAACTGTCTTTACAATATGTTCTATGCAGCCCCACTAGTATAAACATGGTATTCTGATGAATATTGCATTTGTGGAATATGAATTAAGCAGCAAAATCCACCTGTTTTTATCCATCTAAGGGGGCGGCCAATTTGCCACGAGCTGTCGACTGTCGGAAATGACATCACAGTTGCTCAGGACTCAGGTAACAGCCAATCACGGCTCAGTTTGCGAACATCACATGACCAAACTCATAGAACAGGTGAGCCGTGATTGGTCATTTCCTGAGCCCTCAGCAACTGTGATGCCATTTCCGGTCGACAGCAAGTGGCAAAATGGCCGCCCCCTGAGATGGATAAAAACGAGTGGATTATGCTGCTTAATTCATATTCCACAAACACAATATTAATTAGAATGCTGTTTAGAGTAGTGGAGGTGCATATAACTTATTATTGTAAAGAAAATAATTGACTTGACTTCGTCTTTAGATCATCTCTCAAGGCACTTCAAAGTTAAAGGATCTTTGTGCAGTTTGTCACTTTTTTTACTCGCAACTGCCAACTCTGGCCCAAAGCGTAACTACAGCATCTGTGTCAGGCTCGTTCATGGTGCGCATGCGAGTACGTGCACGATCTTAAAGCATCAGCCACAGTTGCACAAACTAAAATATGACTTCAAATGAGGTAAGAAAAACTCTGCCCCTCCCCTTCCCAAAGAAACTGTGGAGTGTGAGGGTCCGCACACTCTACTATAAAGGGAAAATAAAAGCTGATAAGTGCAGTCAGATTAAAACAGTCAGGGCTGGTCGTACTCATCTGGGCATTGGTGGAGCATGCATGATGTAGAAAAAGCTTTAATATTACCTTTTTAAACTGCAAAATGCAGCTTTAAGCTAACAGCTAATTTCAAAATGTATACTCTTCAACCACTTTAGGCACAAATGCAAAATGCTTTTGAATTATTTTTGTTTTTGTTTAAAAGAAACTACATTAGAAATTCAACATCTACAAATTCTGAAATGTTTATTGTCAATGGTGTAGAATAGATGTTTCCCCTATTTTGTATATAATAGGTTGACCGTTAATTATCTTTATATGATTAAATAAAGTAGAGGCAGATTCCTTTTGTAAATTTTTTTGGTGTTAATTTCCAAAGATTGTGCAATTGCACCTAATGATGAGTCCGCTAAATGAAATGCATCTAGTCTAAAGTGCAAGGTGTATTGTGAATATGAAGTGTGTCTCATTAACTCCATTTAAGGTGGCGCATGCATGCTGAGTGCAAAGTTGAGCCTTTGAATGTGACCAAGCTACTCTTGCTTGATATCAGGGGACTTATTGATCTTTTGAAATTGTCTGTGTAGGACACTTTTAAAGCATACAATTGCAGAATTGAATAACTAGTGTCTGTCTGCAGGCTGTTTTTTTTACGTGAAAGTGTATCATGATCATATGGTAATATTATGGTAATGCAGTAACATTGGAGGACATTAAATGCTGTTTTCATTGCCGTCACGCTTTACACTTTATCTACTTTCTGAATGTCTGAGTTCACTGTTTTCTTTGTTTTAACTTCCCTCCATTCCAACCTTTTCTACCTTTTGTTATTCTGCTGTCTCTACCTCATCTTTCCTCTGAAGTAATTTTCCTGACGTTCCCAGATTCCACGATCATTATGTCGCTCCTATATCAAGCCTAGGTTGTCATGAATTCTTCTTCCTTTAATGTCCTAGCTCCAGGATTTGAAATAATGGGCCCTGTACTATTAACTCATTCACTCCCAGCCATTTTCACTGAAGCAATCCCCTTCGCTCCCTGCTTTCTTTTATTTTATTTTTATTAAACTGGATTTTGACAGATTTTGCAAGGCCCACAGAATATTCTGTTCAATTGCTATAACAACATGGAACCTACCAAAAGAAAGATTAGAGTCTCTTCTTTCATCAGGAAGTATATTTGTATATTTTTCCGTTTTGCAGTAATTCGCATTAGAATACAGCTAAGGTCCATCAGTATTCACAAACCTGTTGAAAACACTGGCTAAAAGAGATTGTTGCAACATGGCCCTGGCTGATCTCTTATACTCTTATACCAACTGTTGGCCGTTTTTGGTAATAAATACCATTGCTTTAAGGGACCTCTTCAGGTCAGAGGCTGCATCAAAGCCTTCTGTATGCTCTAGCACAGGGGTGCTCAAGTTCGGTCCTCGAGAGCCCCTATCCAGCCTGTTTTCCATGTTTCCCTCCTGCAGCACAGCTGAATCTAATGATCAGCTAATCGCCAAGCTTTGCAGAAGCCTGATAACGATCCTGTTCATGAATCAGGTGTGTTAGTGGAGAGAAACATAGAAAACAGGCTGGATAGGGGCTCTCGAGGACCGAACTTGAGCACCACTGCTCTAGCATATAAAATAAAAAATAATACGTAAAAACATATTAATACGTTTTTGGGATCATGCCAATATTTAAAATAGAACGTTTTTATATGCTTTTGGGAGCAAATGAGTAATGAAACCCATTGAAGACCCTTTCATGTTCTCCATCTTATTCTATCCAGGGCCAGCTAGAGCCTATTGCACCAACGAAGGGGGAAAGGGGAGGTATATCAGGACTGTTCCCCAGTCAATCACGGGGCTTTCAATAAGTTTGCTTATCATTAACTCATTTGATCCCCCAAAACGTATTTAAACGTTTTTATGTGTTTTTTTATGCTGGGGCATACAGAAGGCTTTGATGCGGTCTCTAAACTAAAAAGAATACTTGAAGCAATGGTAGCTATTAAAAAACAGCCAGCAGGTGGCAGCAAAATATAAGAGGATCAACCAGGGCAATGTTGCAAAAAGGCTTTTTTCAGCGTTTTAAACTGATTTGTGAATAATGATGAAACTTAGCTATATTCTAATATTGCTCAAAAACAGATAGAAATAAACTTTTTTCCTGATGAAAGATGAGACTCTAATCTTTCTTTTGGTATGTTCCATGCTTCTTCTTTTTTTGCAATAGAACACAATATTCTGTGGGCCTTGCAAAATCAGTCAAAATCCAGTAAAAAAAAGAAAAGAAAAAAAGCAGGGAGCGAATGGGATTGCTTCAGTGAAAATGACTGCGAGTGAATGAGTTAAAAACATTGTTTGTTTCAGTAGTTCAAGTTAAAAAAAAATATTTGGGTTGCAAGGCAGCAGACTGTCGTCTTTAAAATCTCATATTTATTTTTACCATCTAATTGGCGAGAACAAATCAAATGCTTGTGATATGACGCAAGCATCAGATGAGATTTCAGTGAAAACATTTTGAATCAATAGAGCCTCCTTGAAAATTGAATTCTAGCTTCACTGGCACAGCCCCAGTAGTGATAAGCCAGAGGAAGCCCAGACATAGTTTTCGTCTTGTAATAATAATCAAATGCTTTAAATTTGTTTATAATGTGATCTTATAGAGGAAGCCGTCAGAGCGGATGACAGTCACTGTAGGCAGAAAGCATATGTCGCGCAACTCTGCATCCTCCTTGCGTCTCCCATGGTTGTCCTGATAGTGAAATTCGATTACAATTCCCCTCTAGCCTGCGATCCTCTCTCACTTATCTCTCCTTTACAGACGCGCTCTGTCCAGGGAGAGACGTCCTTAACAGGGTTCTCCTCTCCTTTAAGCAGCAAGAGCTATGATATGAGTGCTAAATAATATTGTATTGAGTTAAAAGCCAGCCAAATAATCATCAGACACCTTTTATGGTAAGACAATAATGTTATTGCAGTCTGGTTTCCATCCTACTTAGGTTTAGTGCTCAGCAATGTGGGAGCAGTGCTGACAACCTATTTCCAATACTATTTTCAAACTTTCACAATGCCAATCGTGGCAGTCAGCAAAAAGAATTGTAAAATGACAGGAAATTATATTGATTCACTGACTGATCCAGATTGCTTCATCTGTTTGGTTTTATTGAATATGTCAGAACTGTCTTGTAGCGTTCTCCTTTTTGACATCCGCGTTACAATGGATGGCTGTTCATAACGTTTGGGACAAGAACTTTGCCCACTCACCATTCTTTTGTAATATCAAGACACTTTTCTAGACATTTGAACTACTCCTTGGATAAATCCTTGTTTCCACTACCGTTTCTCAGCACCTACAAAAATCTAATAATCAAATTGATTTTCCAATATCGATTCATAAAAACCATGAATCCATTAATTAAATATCTCACTTTCCCCATAAATTCTGAATAGAATTTTAAAGGCCAATTTCTTTTGTATCCTACTGTTTTCTTAAAATTTACTGTTCACATGAATTTTAAAGTATTTTCTTAAATTTATGAAAGACCTGACTTATTGCACTTTAAGACAATTCAGTTCATTTAAGTTTATATTTACAATGATTAAATTAAAATTATGAAAATATTTTCGTCTCATGCTTGCTGATGTCAATGTTTATGTAACACTTAACTGATTATAACGTGTTACTTTCACTATAATAAATAAACTAAATAATTTGACCAGTTACTGCCTCCGCAAAATTTACTTTGGAACTTATTTGTGTAGTTTTTATCATGTCCTTGACATTTAAGAAGTATTGATGTTCCATCATTAATCGATATCGGATTGAACTGTAGTGAATCAAATCTGGAAAAATGTAATCGAACTAAACTCTTTTGAATCAAAATCCAATCGATTGAGGAAATTAGAATTGATATCCAGCCCTAATCTACAGTATATGGTTGAAAAATTTTAGTTTCGGTTGACCATATTTTGATTTCCAAAAAAGAGGACACCTGGCCTTTATATACGTAAACCACAGGTGTCGGAGTCCGGTCCTCGAGGGCCTGAGTCCTGCATGTTTTCCAGATTTCTCTACTCCAACGCACCTGATCCAATGATCAGGATCATTATCAGGCTCCTGCAGAGCTTGCTGATGAGAATATGAATCAGTTGTGTTGAACATTCAGGACTCAGGCCCTCGAGAACCGGACTTTAACACCAATGACGTAAATAATACTCAAAGAAGCCCAGTGTCAGCTTGCTCTGAACCGCAGGTCAACTGTCCTCCAAAAGGATAAAGAACCAAAACACACGACTAAAAATACAAACAAACGGCTCCGGACAAAGCATCAAACTGTTGAGATCCACCCTGATCTACACACAATTGAACATCAACACACACTCTCTGTTGCTGCTGTTATCTTTTAGTGTACAGATCGCACATTGATTTTAAAGGATTCTGGTTGGTACAATCTAGGGAATCTGCATATTGACAAACTACAACATTTATCTCTCTTTTTGCAGGAGTTCTTTGAGAATCCAGCATTCAGGCCCGATGGTTTAAAGCTGTACCCGACTTTGGTGATCCGGGGCACAGGCCTTTATGAGCTGTGGAAGACGGGCCGCTACAAGAGCTACACACCCAGCACCCTGGTCGACCTGGTGGCTCGAATCCTGGCGCTGGTGCCGCCCTGGACGCGGGTTTATCGTGTGCAGAGGTAAGAACTATTTATTTAAAATGTTAATATTGTAGAGGTTGTTTATTGAGGTGGTCTAGTATTTTTGTTACTTTATCTTTATTTTTTACCCATGCAATACCCCGGTCAGGACCATCCTTTTCTGAAATAATTTGCTTTGTCTCCACTCATTAGGGACATCCCAATGCCATTGGTGAGCTCTGGAGTGGAACACGGAAACCTGCGAGAGTTGGCACTGGCCAGGATGAAGGATATGGGCACTGAGGTGAGACGCCCCTATTAAACTAAAAGACTAAAAAAAGGAGTCCAAACACTCACTGGGATAACCAAAGACCTCAGAGCATAGATCAAATTGATGCTAACTGCGGAATTTGCCTGAGCTGCTGTGGTAGGAGAAGAGGACAGATTTATAAACCTGCCGAGAATAGATCAGAACCAATGGAGCGTAGGATAGAAGTGACGTACCTCCCCCGAGTTCATTTCAAATGATAACACCTGCACCATCAGACTCCCTTGGACCTGCTGGCAACCTCCAACATTCATCAGACAACTTTGCCTTTAGTTCCCTTTTTACTTCTTCACTACATGGCAAATCCACGTGCACACATGAAACGTACTGCTTTCCGTGTACAGAATCAGCAGTATTTGAAAGTCTCATTTGAATTTAAAGTATTAAACTGAGGCCACAAATGTCTCTTGTGTATATCATACTTAAGTTCCATTTGTGTGTAGTGTCGAGATGTTCGAACCAGAGAAGTGGGCATTCAGGAGATTCACCACAAACTTCGACCCTACCAGGTAAGTGAAAGCATCCTGGGGATGATCAATTGATCACTGTCCGAGTCATACAATGTTATCTGGTATGTTCAGGTGGAGCTCGTACGTAGGGATTACGTGGCCAACGGTAGCTGGGAGACCTTCCTCTCCTACGAGGATCCTGAGCAAGACATTCTGATAGGACTACTGCGTCTGCGCCGCTGCTCCCCGCAGTCGTTCCGACCAGAGCTGAAAGGGGGCGTGTCCATCGTCCGCGAACTGCACGTGTACGGCAGTGTGGTGCCTGTCAGCAGCCGGGACCCCAGCAAGTTCCAACATCAGGTACACAAGTCAAAAACTGATGCGATACTCTTGTAGTTTTTGTTTAAAAAAATTATATTTTAAATATTGCCGGGATCCGTTTTTTTAAATGTTTTTTTATGCTAGAGCAGTGGTGGGCAAACTCGGTCCTCAAGGGCCGGCGTCCTGCAGGTTTGGGAGGTTTCCCTGCTGCAACACAGCTGATTCCAATCAACAGGATCGGTACCAAGCTTATGCAGAGCTTGCTGATGAGCTGATCACATATCAGCTGTGTAAAACCTGCAGGATACTGGCCCTCGAGGACCGAGTGTGCCCACCCCTGTGCTAGAGCATGCAAAAGGCTTTGATGCAGCCTCTAAACTGAAGAGAACGCTTAAAGCAATGGTAGTTATTACAAACACGGCCAGCAGGTGGGAGCAGAGCATAAGAGATCAACCAGGGCAAGCAAAAAAGCTATTTTCTTCAATGTTTTAAACAGATTTGTGAATAATGATGAAACTTTATAGCTATATTCTAATGGTAATAGCTGCAAAACAGAAACCAATATAAATATATTTATTGATATTAAGAGACTCTAATCTTTCTTTTGGTGAGTTCCATGATTGTATAGCAATAGAATGCAATATTCTGTGGGCTTTGCGAAATCTGTCAAAATCCAGTAAAACAGCTAGGAGCAAAAGGGGGTTGCTTCAGTGAAAATGGCTGGGAGTGAATGAGTTAACTGAGCTGGTTTATCTTGGTTCAATTAGGGATTCGGGATGATGTTGATGGAAGAAGCGGAGAGAATTGCCAAGAATGAACATGGCTCCAACAAATTGGCGGTCATTTCAGGTGAGAATTCGAAGCACAGGATGGCTACACCTGATGTGCAAACAGTCCAGACCCAATTTAAATATATTTAAAACATACAAAAGCAATACCCAGTCCTATACAAGTTAATTACAGTTGTTTTTCTTCTCCTTTTCAGGTGTAGGAACAAGGAACTACTACAGGAAGATGGGCTATGAATTGGAAGGACCTTATATGGTTAAGCTTCTATAAAAATGCAGATTGGACTGAAACTTTGTCTTTGACAGCATAATCAGACGGCACACGGACACAGAATTTTATTTTATTGCACAATTTCTAGGTGATGATAATTTCCCCCACTTTTTAACTTTGTTTCATAGCAGGTAATGAGGGCTTGTTTGTTTTGATACATGATATTATGGCTGAATATTCCGTATCGGATATCTGCCAATGCGAGTACAGTTTAAATGCACAGATAGCATATGGGTCTGTCCAATGATGCCCATTTTGTGAATTATCATGTGGTGCGACCAAAAATAACCAATTATTTAAAAGACAGGAGTTCGTATTTTCCACAAGACAGTCAAAAACCCATGAGAGCAACTATCGGGTTTGTACTGGCTCACAACTATGGAAAAAAGTGTGGCAAGCTAGCTTTTTTTTTTATTATTATTATTATTAGATGGCTAATTGTTACCCTCATAACTTTAATTTAAGTCGAAAATATTATGAGGTGCGACCATAGTGGAAAGCTTTCCAATCCATGATAGATGTCCTAAATTATATATAACAGTAAAAGTGTAGGTAATAGTAAATAATAATAAAGCTCGGCTAATTAAATAAAGGGATGTTCGATAGTACAGTTTCAGACTGATACCAGTATGAGTACAACTCTGAGTATTCACCGATACCAAATACTGATATCACTACTACTTTTGATGCATAAAATTTCCAAAACGACAGATCATTTTAAAGAAAGACCTGTATATATATTTTTCCTTAAAATTGCACGAATTTAATGGCAATTTTATATAAACTTTTTTCTCTCCATTTGTTCATAAAACATATATTTTGTATTGAACACAAAATAAAATGAATTTAAATAAATACATTCTTAATAGGCATCTGTCAGTCGTGTGCTTTATGTTCCTGTTCATAAAACGACCACAAGAGTACTCACTCTTCCCTAATTAAATATGGTCTAGATATGCTACACGAAAGGTATATCAATCTTTAAATAAGCAAAATAATTGCAGACTGTGGGCGTAAGCGTTCTCTTATTTAAATTGGTCGGTGGAACGGGGAGAGCCCCAATAATTTATGTATTAACATAAGCGGTTCAGATAATGGATAGATGTTGATGATGGAGTACTTTTGTGCAATTGGAGCATCTGCCATGCGGGTTGTTGTGTAACTTGTGATTTTTTTAAATGCTTAAATCAGAATGGAGTACATGGACTTAAAGTCAAAACAGAAAATGTAATAGCATTTTCTCCCGTCAATCAGTCAATAATATGGACACATAATTAGAATATTCTTAATTTGGTCAAGGTGAGCAGCCAGGTTAAACATCCCACTGAAGAGAGGCCATCATGCACCAAGTGGTTATTAATATTGGACGGGAAGAATGTGCTGACCTGCTAACTGTTATGTAATGACACCATTTTGATTTATATGTGACTATTTAGGCCACCTAAATTGGTTCCCCGTCATTCCTTAAATCCGATGTCATGGCTGTAAACGAGTGGTTTTGATAGACAGAAATGTAAACCTTGTGTGTGTTTTTTTAAGAATAAAGTGCAAAACATGACACCATGATTTATGAGTTTGCAGATGTTATTCGATGTGAATGTCAACCCCCCCCCCCCCCCAAAAAAGGTCATTCACTTCTGAGATTATGTCCTCCCCCGATGACGAGGATGCCAACCCTGCAGGACATCGTCAATGATTGCCCCATAAGAGTGTTTTAGTGGCTCATTGGACACAGCCTCCGCAATTACAACTCCATCCGTTTTCTGTCTATTGAAAATTGACTGAATGCTGTGTGGAGCCACATTTCTTGGAAGGCCTTTGTCATAGGAGCAATAAAGCACTAATTCCTCATGCGTCGACCTCCAGTATGTCTCATATAGGTCCCGATTGAAAGAGGAGGGAACAGCCGTGCGTAATTTCCTGCATGCTGCGCTCGTGTCGTGACTGCTGTTGCAGTCCTGACGCATTGAGCTTTCGGCCACATTCACACTTTCTCTCTACTCTCGGTCGGTGCTTATCAGCAGTGAAATGGCAAAAGACTTTCCCTCCCACCCTTCTCAGTTTTGCTGAATCTTTTTTTTTTTTGTACAGGAGCCATTTGGTTTAATGTTTTCTGCAACACTTTGAGACGTAGAGCAGGTTGTGCTACTCCAGTGGTTCCCAATCTTGTTTGTCTGGTGTACCCCCAAACTGTTTTGTCGTAACAGGAGTTCCCCGTCACTCAAGAATAGTGATTCTCCAAAAGTAGAAAGTAGCTCAGATTATGAAATAAAAATAATTTTATTTTGACTCCTTAATTTGTCATTGCCTTCCTTTTTTTGTACTCAAATTGAACAAAAATAAATGTTTCCTTGAAAATATGACAATATAACATCTTAATGAATAATAAACCTGCCTTTGTTTATTGTAACTCTTATATTTACCTAAACAAAAATCATTGGAACTCCTTTGAATAAGTCTCCTTAAGTCAGATCAAACTAGTCACTAGTATCGAATCCTTTTAAAAATCGATTACCTTATCTGTTCTTTTTTTTCTTTCTTTTTTCTTTTAAAGAGCTCAGTATTGTTCATTTGGTAATGTCCTCATCATTGCTCTTTTTTTTCGTATGTGGGTGAGTATGTGCATGTGCGTGCAAGTGTGTGTGTATTCGTTAGTTCACCAAAAACCTATTAAAAAAAATCCCATACCGTTCACCTAAACCGAACACCGCCGTTAGGAGACCCGAGGAAGGACCAAAGAAAGCAAAGGAAAGTGAAATCCAGCACCGACCAGACACCACCCACCGGGCCACCAGCCACAGTTCTTCACCAACCCCAGAAACATCTAAATTCCAACAAATCCAAAAAATCAGGGAGACCTCAAGAGACCAAAGGAGAGACTGAGGAAAGGAAGGAAGGACAAATGAAGCAGAGTGAGATCCACAGACACCAGCCTCCACCGATTCAATGACCTGAGGAAGATGCGATAGATGCTGGTGTGGTGGATCTGGCATGCATGAAAATCTCCACCAAAGAGGGGAGCCGTCGACCCCTGCCAGGACAGAGCAAGCGCCACACCTCAGGGCCCCCCAGGCCGCGGCAGCGCCAAAGGACGACCCCCGGGCCCCGCCAGGGCCACCGGCCGGAGAGCAAACCCAGGAGCAGGAACGCCCCCCACCCCAACACGGCCTGCGCCCCCAACCCAACGCAGCAGGACAGGGCACTGCAGGCCCGCCAGGCACCCCACCGGTCCACAGCCCCCGCTCCCCCCATGACCCCCCCCCCCCCATCCACCCCAACCCAGCCCCCCAAGCCCCTAGACACCCGCCTCCCAGGCATGTCAGTGAGTGTATGTGGTGCATTAAAAAAATCCTTATCTGTTCTTATAATCGAATAATTAGGCCCACCGCGCAAAAATAAATAAATTGTTTTTTGTTTGTTTATCGACGTGAATTGAATTGAGTAGATAAAACTACTAATTATGTGTTATTTTCTGTACATATGCATTAACACCAAGACAATTCATGTATTCAGCATTATTGACCTTTGACAAACAATGCGTTTCCACGGTTAACACCATTTCAAAAATAATTAAATTTTTCTTTATTAAGTATTGTGTTTTAGGGTGACTGGAACAGATTAGTATGTGGTGTATTGATGTGATAAATAAGTAATGATGGATATATGAATGTTACGAGTTTGGACATGGAAGAAATGAAACTCCTGAGTCAAGGTACAGCCTCTGTGTGTGAAGGATTTTGGCTGTGGCACATTCAGTGGGTTTCCTACTACTTTGGCTCATGGCATATTAGTCAAACATCAAAAAACGTCCGTGCTAACTGTGGAAAATAGATTTTAAACTTCTGTTGCATTCATGGAAGAAAAAAACAGGTGCAACATTAATTCTGCTCAACAGCATTAGTGGTGTTTAAAAAAATGTGTGGTTCAAAGCCAGTCACTATATGAGCTCCATGCCAGTAAAAACTACAGTGTGCAATGTGCTGGCTTATTTATCCCACTGTATCCTGGTAAGTGTACACACTACATTGTAAAGATGCCAAAAACTATTTTTCATATTATAAAACGTATGCGATCCAAGCAGAAGCAGCAGTTGCTCAAATTGCCCAGAAATTGTGTAGAACAAATGTTTGTGCCCGAAGCCCAATTAAATAGTTGTCATTCACACAGTCAGTCACACCCACGCAGCTGTTACAGAGGCAAACAATGGGCTGACTCAGACATACATTAAGGAAATGACAAGGATTGTGACGTGTTTATTTATACCCATTAATTTTGCAACTGGATTGGTGCGCTTTATAAATCCTAAAATATGTGTTTTCAATTGCGCAGGCAGCAGTTCATTGTGTGTATGGGGCACATGGACCAAACAAATACCCACCATCGTGTTAATTTCACTGAGCAGGCGGTCAAATCACAATTTTAGTTCACACTTCACACACTGGATTAATGCCACCACCATTTGATCTTAGATAAATTTTATTATAATTTAGTATCTTTGTCACTTTCTTGTGCTTGTTTCTATAGAGATCGGGCCACATTAATAATGTACACTGAGTAAAAGCATTTGTGAGAAAAGTGAGATAAGATTGTTGTCTTTTTTTCTCGGTAAAATGTTTCCCCGCAATTTTGCGATTTGCAAATTCAACCCCCCACCCCACCCAAAAAAATTGCACCGTTTTGTGGCAACATGGTGCCTAAAGAACAAATTTTTAAAGTGAGTATAGAAGGTTGATTTTAGAAGACTGGAGTTATAATATTTTTAGAGTTTTCATTTGAGTGTTTTTTTGTTTGTTTTGTTTTATCTTTTGTTGTTTAATTTTCAGTTGTTTGTCTATGTGTGCCCTGCAATTGGCTGGCAACCAGTTCAGGGTGTACCCGAACTCACTGCCCAAAAGCAGCTGGGATAGGCTCCAGCACGCCCACGACCCAGTGGTTCAGAAAATGGATGGGTTGATAGTTTTTAAAACAGGTTTGTTAGTTTTTATTTTTTGGTAAGTGTGTCCTTTTAGTTTTAGTACTAGTTTTACTTTGTTTGTTCATATGGATTATTTGTCAAGTGTAAGATGGAAAAAAAGTTACTAAGTATTGTGTAATACCAAAAGAAATACATTTAAATCAAACCCAAAAGCTTATGTCTGTTATTATTTAATAGATTTATTTTGTGTCTCTTGCACATCTAAAAGCCCGGTAAGCGGTTTGTGTATAGCGGAAAATCTGTATGCTTACTGACACAATGAACACAACAATTACACATTCCATTGGGGCAATTAAAAGAAAGTCTAATTTGATTAAATTTCGACCCAAAAAAATGCAATCAACATCACAATCTATTTACATAAAGCAGCAGCAGTAATCTCTCGGGTTTCATTATAGTCGTTTACAATGTGAAACGACTTCTACCTCCAACATGCTCCTTTTAATGAACGGCCGGCGGCAATAGCATCATGCTTTCATCGAACGCAACTTGAGAAAGTCCCAGAAGAGCTCCGTGTGTACTTGTATGCTACGTAAATGGATGGACATGGATGTACAGGCAACAGCTCAGTCGGGGTCCCAAACCCATTAAACATTTACAAGTATAGCCTAATTCAGTAAAGGAATTCGTGTACAACATTTCATTTATAATTTTATAATATAGTATACATATAATTTCAATATTTGTCGCTTTTAGAGCTGTCAAACAATAAAAACATTTTGTCAGATTGATCACATTTTAGCATTTTGATTAATCGCTGAATTAAAAAGACTTTTTTAATCAACATTCATTGCCGGCTAAATTTGAAGAGCACCTGTTGTGTTAATTATTTCGACATTTCATATTATGATGACGTCTTCAACATTTTTTGATCCACTGCACACGCTCATCCTCCTCTTTTGCTAAACAGTTAATTACTTGTATCATTTAAAATGGGAACGAAAATTACCTCAATATTTTTGACATGAACAAATATTCTGAATGTCATACATAAACATTAAATGCCTAGTTATGTTTATTGCTCAAACAACCTGTGCTGCCTTTAACGTAACCATCCGCTGTCAGCTAAAGGATCATCTGCGGTCATAATTAATAGTGTGATTAATCTGCGTTAATACATGATTAATGCAACATTTTTTGTGTGATTGATTAATTAATTAGTTAATGCTTTAACTTTGACAGCACTGACTCGCTTTATAAAAGATATCAATTTTGTAGATTATATATTGGTTGGAATGTCTTGCCCACAGTTCTGAGGTTCGAGGTTCAGAACTCAGGTCTTAATGCAAACTTTCGCCTATCTCAACCCTTGTGGTGTCAAAGGGAAGATGGACTCACATGGCAAGCGAAGGATGACAGCTCCCAGTCTGATCAACAGCAGCACTTCCCGATAAACTAAGCAGCCACAATCACCTTGAATCGCTTGAGGTGGCCTTGCTTTCCCTGCTTATCTGCACCATTATTTACTCATGGAGGAAGCGCTGCAGTCAATTGGCTCCACAGGAAATGTTTCCGCCATGGCTGTGGCTATTAGGAGCGCTTTGTCTCAGTGGGAGTCCTCTTTCAGAGCACCGCGCACTCTGGACTCCAGCTGGTCCGCTACGGGCCGGGAATCCGGGTTTGCGGCGAGCATGTCGAAAAGCAGGCCGCACATGGCCGGGCCGGGGGGGGCGGGCAGCGGGGATGCTCTTTTCCACTTCATGGGGATACACAGCTGGAGGTCGGCGTTCTCCCATAAAGCTTCGCCCAGTGGGATCAACCAGCGACCCTTGCATACGTAAGCGCCTAAAGAGGAAACATAAGCACAAAAAAAATCATCATCAACATAAAATTACGTTTGTTGAGCCATTAATGAATCATTAAAGGGAGACCATGGCTTGTATGTGACTACATACAGGTGCTCGTCAAAAAATTGGAATATCCTCAAAACGTCGAATAATTTCCGTAATTCCATTCAAAAAGTCAAACTTTCATAGATTATAGATTCAGGGCCCACAATTTAAGTGATTTCAAGTATTTGTTTATTTTTAGATGATTTGGGCTTCCAGCTCATAAAACCCATGAAAACAGGATGTCAAAGAAATTGAATAATGTGAAGAAATCACCATGCATACTTCCCAGTTTATTTGAATGGGCAAAAAAAAGATGGATATTTTCAAAACAATATGTCACTCTTCAATAGTTGGTTGGATTCCCTTTGTCTTAACCACTGCCTCGTTCCGCTGTGGCATTGCCTGGGGGTCCTGAAAGCCCAGGCTTTATTGATGCTTGCTGGCAGCTCTTTGTTTTCGGGTCTGGTGGCCCTCATTTTCCTCTTGATAGCACTGTATTGTGAACCTTGTTTTCCTCTTGTAATACAATACTATCAAGATTGACATATCGTTTTGAAAATACCATCCATCTATTTTTCCCATGCAAAACACGGGGAAGTATGCATGGTGATTTCTTCACATTATTAAATTTTTTTGACATCCTGTTTACATGGGTTTTATAAGCTGGAAGCCCAAATAATGTACAAATAAACAAATAAATACATGAAATCACTTGAGTTGTGGGCCTTGAATCTATAATCTATGAAAGTTTGACTTTTTGAATGGAATTATGGAAATTATTAAACTTTTTGAGGATATTCAAATTTTTTGACAAGCACCTGTATGTGTCCAAATAAGGCAAGTATAAAACATCTGAACTTCATTTGGAGTTAACAAAAATGTATGAATGAATTACTTTCCAACCGATCTCCCGACTTATGCATACCTTTTAAAAATAAGGTCACTCTGATGTGGAGGTGCAACGAACAATGGATTAATTGACGACTAATTGATGATCAAATTCATCTAATTATTTTTAACAATAAATCGATAAATGGTTTACATATCTTTTCAACTCCTCAACAGTAAATATTCTCAGATTTCTGTAGTCCTCCATGAAAGTAGACTGATTATCTTTGTTTTGAACCATAATAAAACAATTGCTTTCACTTTGGAAAACATCCATTAACTGTTTTGCCGTTTTTCTTCTCGTTACAGACACGAGTAGCTGAAATATAATTAATTCATACACTATCGATTTCAATTAATGTCATATTAAAAAACAAAAACAAAAAAAGGGACGGAACTTTAAATGTTTTTTTGATTCATTGAAAAAAATTATCGACAGATTAACCGATTACTGAAATAATTGTTTTTGAAGCTCATTGCGAACCATGGCTTTTGCTGAAAGATGTAGATTGTGGGGTAAACATAAGTTCAGTTTTTAAGTTGCAAGACCACCATGGAGGGTGCGGGTGAAAATTTTAAAAATGAGGCCCAAGAACCTTCTAAAAAACATACTTTTTTTCACACACGCAAATGTTGCACATTAGCAAATAGCATTCTGATAAATAATCAATTACATAGCTCCAGACTGCCCCAAAATGTAAGACCGTGCAACTTCATGTTTCATCTGATCACGCATGTATGACCAGTAAATTTGCTGATTCATTTAAAAAATAATAATAATAAAATACATATAATGGAATAATGACACATTAGGTATTATAAAAACTAACGTTTTATTAATTATTGACATAACTAACACTTTGCAGTACATACAAATATGTCCTTAACAGGGTGGAACGCTCTCACAGCCCATGTTGGAACAATCCACCCATGCCACTGAGGAAATGTCAACAAAATCCCACAAGAACAGCTGAAGTTTTTACAAAGACAACTTTGTATCTACTACTATTTAAAATGGGTTTGAATGTGACTGTTTTGTTCTCTACCCATGCCCAGTTATAAGATGAATTTGCACACATATTGACTGTTTTCCCCTTTAAACAATAAATGAAGAAAGGTAAAAATATAGGTGGAAAAGTTGAAATGGTGATGATCTGCAATGCTTCACGGGTGCTCGCTTTTTTAAACACACTAGCCGGCCTGCCAAGCGATGCGGAAAAGTGAAGTGCCAAAAACAGTGACTTTATATCAATATCCATGACTACATGCTCTTTCTTTTGCAAAGTCAAATGCTGTAAAGGTGTGACTATTGAAAAAGGAAAGAGTCAAGTGGCAGAGCATTTTATCCATCTGTGAAATGCCTCCAGCCGCCTCTCCCATTATCTGCCTGACAAAGAGGATTGCGATCTGCTCAATTCCATTTTGCCTCTGCTCTTTTTTGGGATGCTACTGAAATCTCTCTCTTCCCCTCCAATCGTAACCATTTTTATCCAGCCTAATAAGAGCATCACTGACCCTGGGAGGTTTTAATGTAGACACTAAACTTGAGGATAATGGTTCATATCAGCCCGCCACCAGGTTGATTTTGGCCAGAAAGACTTTTGGGAAAAAATGTAACGTCATAACCCTTTCATCACTGGACAGAAGTGGGTCATGTATAAAATGCCGCTTGCAAAAACAGGACATAAAAATATAAAGGTCATATTTCCTTGGGCTGAACTGTTACATCAAAACTCAAATGGCTTCAAGGCTAATTAAAAAAACACCAGCTCACCTGCATTTTTCATTAACATCAAGTTTCAATTAATCTTCATTAATGTAGAACCTGACCAAAAGACTGTTTGAATTAATGAATTCTATTACCATAGTCAAATTGTTATCTGAGATTCCCAAAGCAACAGGCGAGGGAGACACACGCACACGCACACACTGCTTTAATCCCTTTTCAAAATTTTCAACCATCCCTCATCTTGCTGCCGTTTACATTAACGATTCATCAGCCATGCTTGACGAACGCATGATGTATAGTATCTGACACTTTTAATATGTCGCAGTTAATGGAGTCAAACTCAATTCAGTGCGCCGCATCACCAACCTGTAAAATCACACACACACACACAACCTTTTTGACCTCCCAGTTGAGGCTCTGCCTGGTAGAGCACATACTGATTTTCTCTCCTCCAATCAAAGTCAGCAAATGCTGCATTTTCAGATGTCTGCGAGAAAATATCCTAACCAAGTGTCCTGTGGTGTAGGGTGTGTTCATGGTGATTTTTCCTTCCCTATTTTATCATAAATTGGTCTGGGCTGGCATTTGGAAATGTTAAACAACATTTGTGGTAGCAAATTTTTACCTGTGTAGTCAAAACTGATTTCGGATGAGCCACATAATGGTGACTGTGACATAAATAAAGGAGCAACTGGTGTTGAGTGTGCTGAATAATAAATAATTTCTGCCCATTGTTGACTCACCAAGTTGTTCTTGTGTGGTTCCTTCCTCCAGGAAAGTGAGTCTCTCCAGAACGGCCCAAAACATCACACCTAGCGAAAAGATGTCTGCCTGAGCTGTATAGGTCAATCCACCCCAAACTTCTGGAGCCATGTAAAAGTCTGAGCCACAAATGGAAGAGAAGTGCTTCCTGGTCAGGGTTCCATCCAGCAGACCCTCACTCATTTTGCTCAGACCAAAGTCAGCCACCTAGACGTAGACATTAACACACAACTGTACATGGATTATGTATGCATTGCAAAACACATTAAAAGTAGGGATGCACGATAATGCTATTTTCAACCGATACGATAAACAAATAATTTGTCGATAACCGATAAGTAGGCCGATAATTGTTTGCAAAATTAACTTGAATATAACTATACTTTCGAGTCCTACTTTAAGTACAAATACATTGAAACATTGTTTAACGCACCATGAAGCTGAATTTTTTGTATATCTCTACTTCAAAGACAACCAGTAACAAATTTTGAGTTTGCCAAAACAAAACAGTCATGTTTTAAAAATTCAACAAAAAACCGCGAGGGTAACATTTTTGGGGAGACGCAACTTGAGCCACGACCACAACAGATGGAGCAATGCAGCAAGTCTATTATTATCGGCAGATTTCTTTATTATCTGGTTTATCTGTTTGAAATCGGTCGATAATTATCGGCCACCGATATTATCATGCATCCTTAATTAAGTCACATTAAAATGTCTCCTTGCATTTGATTTACGTGTATTATTTTCCCAAATAAATGGTTGAACAAATGACAATCAATATAGGTCAATCTAAGACAAAATATTTTATTTATTTATAGATATTTATCCAATTACAGAAATGTAGAACCTACCTTAAAAATAGGGCCATTCGGTGTAATACTGACAAGCACATTGTCAGGCTTTAGGTCTCGATGGATTAGACCGAGATTATGCAGGAAGGCTACGGCACTGCTGAGCTGCTGCACCACACTTTGGTTCCCATGGGCGTCCGGTGGCCTGGAGAGCAGGTACTGATTCAAGTCACCTCCGTCACAGTACTCCATCACGAGCCAAAGGGCCGAGCAGCGCAGGCATCCTGTCTGCTCATCCTCTCTTTGGGACAGCCTCTTTCTGGATCTATTTGGAGGCTGTTTGGGAGTTGAAGGGTAAGGAGAGTTTGATGCAAGAGTGTTGGTCCTGTCTTGAAGTCTGGACATCGATTTAGTCCTCCTTTGAGTGTTACACTGGGAAACTCTATCTTGCCCAACACTGCCTTTAAGCACACTTTCAACTAGATGTAAAGGCAGTTTGCCCTTCCTTAAAAGCTTCAAACTCCTCCGTCCTGTCTGCAGGAGGCAGCTATGCAGTGCAATAACATTGATGTGGTTTTTGGCTGTGGCTCTCATAGCCCACAGTTCTTGCAAGTAGAGTTCAATGCATTCCGGGTCCTTGCAAGGTAGACGCTTGATAGCCACCTTTTGTCCTGTTTTGGCTATGTGACCCTCAAAGACCACGCCATAGCTTCCACGTCCTACTTCCTTTTCTAAAGTATACAGCTCCTCCATGTCTCATAGGCCTGCTGTACAAGGATGACACAAGTAAAATACTACATACACATTTGGACACAAACTGCACTTAAATCATACATTTAGAGAGAATGCTGACAAACGTAAAAAATATATATATATATATATCTCAGCCTGGACAATTAATCCATAAAATTCCTGAATGTCATAGAAATTCTAAAACAATATGAGGATGTGTCCGCATGTTTGATGAAGGACGTAACGCAGTAATAAAGTCATACGTAGAGTGAATAATTGAATGAAAACGAGTTAGAGCTCAACAGCGAGACCATCTCAGCATTCACACACGCATATAACTGAACGAGAGCTTCAAACTGGTAGAAGTTAAAGTAGACACTACGGCGTTTGACAACATGGCGCTTGGCCGAATGTTTTAAAAACCTACACCAGACTGAAGTGTACATACAGTCAGACACGGCACTGTTTTTGTCAAAGCGCCTCGCGACGCACACCTTCATTAAACTTAACTTACCCTCAAAATAGCTGAAATTACCACCGCACCGACAATTAACTTGAAAAAGTTGTAAACAACCCGCCTTGCATCGCGAATTTGTTTCACATTTCCGTGATAGGGAAAAAAAGCAACAAAACAAAACTACGAATGCCTACTTCCGCATTCGGACCGTCCCGCTTAGAGCGTACACGAATCGTGATTGGCCGCACAAGTTCAGCCCTGTGATTTGATTAGCCATTTCAGAGCATGGCTGTGTATGATTTGAATTGCTTTCAGCCAATCACAGTGGTGACTGGTTGCCATGCGACGACAGAAGGTACAAAAAAATAACTGCCTGTTGCCACAACGCAGTAATCAGCAAGCCACTTATTTGTAAGTCACTTTGTGAGTTTATTTAGGCGAAATCATTATTATTTGAGTACTCATTGTTGTGACGTTTTTGAGATTTTTGGTATGTGTATGGACAATTCCGAACATCCGGGCATTTCTGATATTTCCAATTTTCAACAATGCAACGCCTCTTACACGGTGAAAACAAACGGTGTATTCTTATTGTACTGATTTTGTCTATGATTGCTACTAGCATACAAAGCTCTACGAAAATCATGCCTAAAAGTTGGATGTTCCATCCATAACATGATAGAAACTTAAATTAGTATTCTATGTTTTTTCCACGGACCCAGAATGTGAATGGAATGGAGGCTAACCAAGACCACAGTGCTTTGTAGTGAGCACTTCCTAAGTGGGTTTCAAGGTTTCCTATATATTTTAGGTGTTAACCAGCTTGCATCATTATCCATATGAAGTATAGCACCCCTCCGCTCTCTTCAGTGACATTTACCAGTTTTTCTCAGCAACAGCAGGGCAAACATCACTCTAATCATCCAAATTGCTGAAATTATTGATACCAATGTCCTACTGATGGCTGGCCAGGCTAATTTCTGTTCATATCACACTTTTGTCTCTGCAGGCAGATTGTTGTAGTAGTCAAATGACATTTAATCAGATTTTGGAATCAAAATAATCCTCACAAATCGAGTTACAACAATCCAATTAAGTACAATGGTTTTCAATGAGCGGAGAGCTTCCTTTCCCCAAGTTGACCGCCATTTTGACTTGTGACGTAAGCTTGGAATTGTCAATTAGAAAATACTTAATGATGTGTTTAAATTTGTATCTACATGTTTGTTTGTTCTTCAATACAGTGCAATCATTTTATGTCTTTCTTTTCTCCTTTTTTTTGTGTTTGCCGCCCCTCTAAACCAGATTTCAGAATTACAAGAAACAGGGCCGTCGCTTTGATATGAAGGAAGTAATTATTATATACAGTATTGTATGATTATGATTATTTTGTGCTACAGGAACTCAAAATAATATGTTTAGTTAGCTTTATTTAACCAGGAGACAAGACACTGCTAGGTAAAATCCGTCATTTCTGCTACATCAGCAAAAAAAAAAAATACAGCAATATGTTAGAAGAGCTGATAGGCTTAATCAGTATTGTGTCATCATCCAGGGCTCTAAATTAACTTTTTTGATGACCAGCTAACATGGCTGGTGACTCTCTAAAGTTACTAGCCAAACACAATTTCCACCAGCCAATTTTTTCTCCCAGTGAAAATGTTCCTAGATTTTGTTTTCTTTTTGAAACCCCTAAACATAAAATAACAACAGTATGTCTATGGCAGCATGTTATGTTGTATTAAGTACACTGATTCTGAAACATATAGTAAAGTTAATTTGCTTACTCCCACATCCATACGGTGTGCAAAAGGCCTGCTCTTTTTTTCCGATGGCGTGAGCATTTCAGAACATCTTCTCCAACTCAATATATTTTTGTACAATTTCAATTAAGAGGGTATGGTGATATATTATACTACACATTTTATTGATTTACATCAGAAAACTCCCCATCTTTATGCTTGCATCATTCACATACAAATCTTATATAACTACGTACCGTTTCTCACCTTAATTCGTTTGGTGCTCCCGACAGACCTCGGCTGATTTGCCGAGACAGCATATTTCTTTCAACACTTTTCACGTGTTTAGCACTCGTGAAATCAGAGAAATACAATTGTTGGCGCGCTATCAATTACACTAGGCGAGTGTGTCGCTATGACTTACCGGTAGGCTATCTTTTCTTTATCACTGTCATATGGTGGTTGTAGAGTCACAATGTTAATGGTTCTTGGTGGAACAGAATTGTCAACAAATCGCGCCTCATGGGGCCGTTTTTCGGCAAATCTCTACTGTTATTTTGATTAATGTCACTCTTGTCAAAGTTGTCTAACCCGAATGAGTTCGAGACGAGGGACGTGGACTCTTGCTAAAATGCTAATACAGTATGTTCATTGTGAAGGTCCAGAAGGAAGACACGTCCTCACACGCTGTAACATACTTCCCACTGCACCTCCAAAATAAAAGTTACGGCACATTTCAGCTGTCAAAACACCTTTATTGTGACGAGGTCCGACAACAATAATACGTCTAACTATGCGCAAATTACATTTTCAGAGATACTGTAGTTTTCTGTTAAAGTCTCATATTATTAAACTTTTCAACATACTAAAATAGTTCTCAAATGTGTAAAAGACCTGTCTGTGACATGCATTCGTTAAAATTGACTTGGATCTAATATTTTGCTGTCCCTGAATCAGCCAAAAAACGCTCTGTTCAAAACAGTCTGTTTTAGGGGTGTGTCACTTTTATGTAAATAGCTGCACCAGGCCACGCCTAGACCGTACCCTTCTCTCTCTCGAAGGGGCAGTGATTTCGATCATGGAAGCCATGTGCTAATGTTGTGAATGGAAACAACTGGCCTTTGGAGCAGAATAAAAGAAAAATACAGACATATTTTACACATTTGAGAACTATTTTAACATGTGGAAAAGTGGCATAACGTTGTACCATAAGAAAAAGTAGCATAACGTTACTAGAGAGACTATGTTGTAGCGTTAGTTTGTTATTGTTTAGGCAATGGTTATTTTGCCGTAACCGGCAAATCTCCCGCAAACGTTATTTTGCCGTGAATGTTTCCGATTTGCTGTGAATGCTTGTAGACATTTACAAGCGGTTATGAATAACACAAATGTGCACATTTAGGCCACTGCGCGGTCGCAACGTGTAAGCCGTATTGTCGAGACCACTTAGCGGCCTGTTAGCATCACAAAGTCATGTCAACTAGGTGGCGAGTTGCCAGTCACGGCAAATTAACCACCCGGATTGTATCTTGACAAAACAATACGCAACCGCTTCATATTATCCAACCACCGTCTGCTTTATCATATCTGACCTCTTGTAACCAAACAACATCCACACGACAAATGTAGCTCCCACTTTAGGCACTAAAAATATGCCAGTAATATGGTTGAAGGTGCACAGCTCTTATTAGAAAGGATAGGAAGGAAGGCTAAATCAAAAATGTTCAACTTAAATATTTCCCGTTTGCAGTCGTGTCACACTGCTGGGACCGATCCATTATGTTTAAACGTGTTGCAAATCCAGCTCTGAACAGGCTTTCACTAACAAAACAGTCCTTTGAGAAATGATGTCGGTACACGTCCTTCAAAAATAAAATGAATCCACTGTCTTCCCAAAGACTTGGGACGAAGGAAGCAACCACTTTTTCCTGTTCATTGCGTCCCCTCTCCACATTTGCGAGCAAGGAGAGAAAAAGAGCATCCAGCTTCTCGAATTTCAGTGGGCGTGACAAACCTTTACCAGCGGTGCTGCCACTAACCCGAGAGGGCTGGGTCGAATGCACTTCCGTGTCTTTTTGACATCACTAAGTCACGGAAGTTTAATCTGCCCGTTTGAAGCACACATTTTAGAAAGGAGGAGAAAGCTAAAGAAGTCGCGGACGGACTTTTCTCATACCTGGTTGGATTGTAGACAAGCCGAGATGCATATTATGGATAGAAAACCCCACTAAAGTATAATTTTCATACTATGGGAACTTTAATGTGCACACGACTGCACAACGGCGATCCTTGAAACTTGCATTACCAGCCAAATTGGCTAGTAAATATTTATGACCGGCCGCCAAAATGAATTTGAACCCACATTTGCCGGGTGTTAATTTAGAGATCCGGTATCATCTCCTACGGACAATTCCGAGCTTACGTCACAAGTCAAAATGTTTTACTCAGTGAAAGGAAGCTCTTCGCTCCTTCAAATGCATTGGACTTTGGAACGTTGTACTGTACAGTCATTTGATTTGTGAGGCTTATTTTGATTTCAAAATGTGATCTATACTCTACTATAACAATCTGCCTGGTTTGTATGCTAGTCATAGGAAAAAGCAATACAATACGCCATTTGTTTTCACAGTTTAAAGGAAGCATTTGCATTGCGGAAATATTCTAAATGCCCGGATGTTCAGAATTGTCCTATCAGTGGCTTGCGTGAAAAAGACACGAATGCCAAAAGAGTACCTTAGCATGATACAAGATGAAATCTGACCAGTTACCACCAGTGCATAAGAAAATATTGAAAGTTTGATTTGAATTCAATATGACTATTTTACCTTTAGCCATTGTTGTTCATGATGAACAGCATGAAGGAGTCACTGTGGAGTATGAGAAGCCGGCGAGGAGTACTCTAGACTTGACAACTTGTGACGTTTTTCTTTGGGGATGGTTAAAACAGCAAGTCTACTGTAGCAAACTAAAGACTCTGAAAGAACTTGAAGCGTGAATACTGCAAGTTATGTCTTCCATCCCACAAAGTTTCTTGGTGAAATGATCATTTGACACGATTCCAGTGCGCCGAGAAGCTGCTCGCAAATTCTGGTGCCCGTGTCAAATTTTAAATTAAACCTAATGCATAATGTTAACTTTTCTGTCATATCCATCCATCCAATTTCTAAACTGCTTATACTCACGATACATGGTGAGATGGAGCCTATCCCAGCTGACTTTGGCTAGAGGCAAACAATCATTCACACTCACATCGTCACAGAAGAAGAAGAATTTAATTGATTTAACATGCATGTTTTTGGAATGTGGGAAGAAGCCAGAGAAACCCCAAACACGGGGAGTGTTTTTATTTAAACTCTGCAAGAAACAAAACCCCCAAAAAAGTATGTTAAATTTGTAGTTTTCTGTACTGATGGAAATTCATTAATAATAGTTGTCATATTCATGACATGGATCAACACGAGGTCCACAATAGTCTCCCTAAAGCGATTTGGCAAAAACATGCATGGTGCAATGTTACTTTCATTGCTGCAGTCACAGTTAATCACGTTGACGCACACAATGTGGGCACCACATTATTATTGAAGGTTGTTGGCGAAAGAGCAGAAACACTGATAACAGATGGGATCTGTGTGTAAATGCATGCGTGTTTGTATTTCTGAGAGAATATAATAGGAAACTGAAGCACTAAGACAAAAGAACATTGTGTGAGTGTGTTTGTGATCTATCGCCTCTATCAGCGATGCTAATCTTCAATAGTCAGTCACACTTGACTTGTTTTTATCTTGAAGCAAATGCCCTTTATTCTATCATCATATGTCACCTACTGACAGACGCAGACGGTGGCTGTAATATACAGAATGTGCATTCCATTTGGGGAATTTAGCGGGGAGATATTTTGTGAGGGAAACAAACCAAGAAGCCGGAATTGAATTTCCAGTAAAAAAAAATTCAATATGACATTACAAGCTTTCTGAAAAGATTCAATGGGAATTTAAACTGTAATCACCCCTAGTTTCTGACTCACTGTGTTTCTATGGGAGCTTTGTTGGCTAATTAAAGAGTCCGGCAACAGTAATTATTTCCCTGATTGAGGTCAACGCCCTCCCGTTTAATCCCGCAAAGGTTTATCTTGAGCTCCCCCCAACACAAAGTGAACATCAATAAACACCGTCCTTCTTTGCTGTCATACGCAACATTTCACAAAAGTCACCATATTAACATGAAAATTGCCCTCCAAAGGACCCGGGGTTTCAGTGTCAATGACATCTTTTTTTAATTTCACTCTTTAAAAAAAAAAGAAAGAAATGAAAAGGGGGCAGAAAGAAGAACAACTTGTGATGTCTGCCCTTGATCGACACAAAATGAATGACATCAAGCAGCCAAGACGTTTTCAACATAGCAATTTTACAAATTTATTCAACAGCATGTTTTTATGCTATATATATATATTTAGTAATTGGGCTTTTATACATTTAAAGAAAAATACTGATTTGGTTTTACAATCCAAATTGTTCCACAAACTGACACCTTGAATTCATCGTAAATTTTGTTTTCTGTGTTTAGTTTTGGAAAAAATCACTTTCCCTTTTGTTAAATCTGATTTGCCTGTTATTTGGTAAAATTTCATCAATTGATTCATTGATTCTCCCTATTACATTCCTGGTGTGTTTAGTGTAAAACTGCTGCAATGCATTCCCAGTTTGAATATTTCCTTTAGCAAGAAATGCTTTCCTGAATGTCTACACTTTATGAAGGTTTTTTTGGGCGGTTGATGCAGCGCATTTACATGAGAAAGGTGTATGTTTCCACTATAAAGTAAACGCCATTGTCTTTATAGGCATTAGACACTGCAGTGATGCTCCCGAGTCGCAGACCAATGGGTCTAATTGTGGAACTGGCCACTAAATCACCTCGGACAAGATGGAGAGCACACAAAGCCCTCACCTTGAAATGACAGAAGATGTCCACTGGTCAGTATTAGCTTTGACTTTTTCGGAAGTGTGGTTGTTTTTTTCCCCCCATTCTCAAATAACATTCTAATCCAGCTACAACAGTGAAAACAGAAACATACAGTAAGTACACCGCGGATGAAGCCAAGTAATCAGAAAAGTACACAGAAAAGAACTACTTCTATCCATCCAATCTGTTTTCTTTACTGCTTATCCTGTTCATGGCCACAGGGAAGCTGAGTGGTGGTGTATACACTGGCCTGATCGTTACAGGAGTGACACATTGAGACAGACATTTACACTCTCAGTCAGATATGCAATTTGTAACAATAAAGAACTGTATTAGCCCACGCTTACGACTACTCAATGCCATTTGGTGTCACGTGTTACAACATCTTGCCATGATTCTGGTTGTCACTTGCTGTGACACTTGTTCAGACTTGTACACAATTTTAGGTGAGTCTTTGAAAGGCATATACGATTCTTGAATGGCCAACCAACCACGAGTTAATCAGGAATGTTAAATAAATCAATTGATTCTAAAAATAGATCTGCCATGAGATACAGACAGCAAAACAGCAACACTGTACATACAGTATTAACTTTCAATCAGTCATACAAAGACAAGCGATTATAAAATCTTGAGGCAGACATCTTAACCAGTGTATTCTAATTCAGAGAGAGCATTCCAAGTATCTCTGAGTCGATGGTTAAAGGATGATGACATTAATTTAGATGATATCATGATTATTATTATTTTATTCAAATGTGGGGACCTATTTCCGTGCCCAGCTCAAGTCTAGTGCACCTGCGCCACTACTTAGACCTGGTTTTACCCGGTCTAAAATCGAGACTACTTTTTTTTTCAAAATTGCCAGATGTGGCGGCGGGGTGGCACGGCAACCCCAAAAAGACGTAGCACGTCTATCGAATTTATAAACACGCTAAACTAGACTTGACCCGACATAAAAATGACGATACACTCATTTTGAAGCCGAGCGCACGGGCGCCTGTCTACGTAAATAGAGTGCATGTTTTCAAATGTAGAGTTTTTAATCATTGTGTTGCCAGTTATTACCAATAAATGATTTCAGACTGATTTTTGTGGGATTTCATGCAAAAAGTTATCTAACATAATTTGAAGGAAAAAAAGCAATAGAAGTCACTCTTAACTTGAATAATGAATGGCAATCATATGAATGCAAGATGTTGAATTTATTTAACATTCTTTATTGTAACACTAGCGTAAAAAGATCTTAAACACAAGTAAGAGTAAAACATGAAAACAATAAAACTATTAATTTTAACTTTTATAACAATGATGCGATGAAATATGCTGGAGTATTTCTATTACTCTTCTCATGTTTTTCTCTCAACATACCTTGTGACTGTTTGGCATATGTCTCGCAAAAAGCCGAAGAAAAATCAAATTGTGCATGGTTAATATTCCCTGAACTGAGGTCACATGAATTAGTCTGAGATGTTATATATACTATATATATCTGAAGTTTTGAGTAACTTTAGATGTGTATGTATTTTTTTTTATTTAATAAAAAAAAATTATATTTAATCTCGAGTTGTACAACAAAGATGTACATTCCTTTTATGATATAAGTAATCTTAACTTTTCATATGCTTTCTTACCAAATTTACAGTTTTTAATTATTAAATGCACAAACTCCTAATAATAACCTGTGAACACATCATCGTATCATTTACTGTGCTACTTTCTGGAGGTTTAATGTGGTAACATGCCAGCCTGCAAAGCAATTACACATTTCGATTCAAGGCTATTTGTGTTTCTAATCCGTGTAGATAATTACCATATCATGACAGCTCTGGTTTGTATGCAACATGTTTGGAACTGCTTGGGATGCCTGCCCAAATAAACATATTTTTTAATCATTATGATGTCTAAAAGAAATCGTATTAGTTGTCATTGTGTCGAACCCTCAACAGCAATAACAAAACAGTAGTAATCTGTTATGAAACCTGCAGATTTACGAGTTGAAAAAAATATATATTTTACAAGATCTTATTGCCGTCATGCTTGTGACGCTGCCAAGAGGCTAGACTGAGACGGTCTTAGTGCGGCACAGTGCCAAGCTCAACTTCACCCTTACCGTTGTCAAGCTAATCACTGTCTTGGCCAAAAGAGGAAACGTCGAGGAGCCGGGCCGTGGACACCGGCGATATCAATGACAGGCAGACCTATAAACGGCCGCTTGCTCCTCTTTGGTCCTTATCTGAGCAGCAGTGAGGGCTCTTGTCTATAAGCGATTCAGCCATCACTATCAACCACCAACAGGTACACAAGAAGCATTCACACTTTTACTGGGCGCTAACGTCAGCTCAAGTTAAAAAGGGAGTTGACGTGTGGTGTTTTGGTAACACAACTGAAGTCATAATTGTTGATTCTGCCGGTGGTATTGATGATGAGGAGGATGATTACCGTATTACCTTTCATTTACTTTACTCCAAATCGTACCACACATTTATGTAAAGGAGGCATGATGAGGTTGAATTATATCTGAAGATGGACTTGCATGTTTTGTGAGTGCTAACTGGTCTCATTTGTTGGATTTCTGCATGCTTGAGAGTTTGATCAATGCATTTTGAGAGTTGGGATACCCTTCCATCATCGTAAATCCGTCAATATTTCAAGCTGAACCAAACTGTAATTGTTAATCCGTCAACGTTATTTTAACCGGGCATCCGTCATTGCTAAATTTCATCCGCTATTTTAGGACCGACAGTAAATTTCATGGTCGTAGTCAGTCGTCAGTCCATCAACGTTAGTTTCCGTCATGCTAAATTACATTTTGTCGCAACTATTTTCCGCTTGACATACTTGTTACTATTCTTTTCCTCACTAATGTCGCCATATATAGTATGTGAACAAGGTCAAAATTGAAGGAAATACTGTAGCGCATGGCCAAGACACCCCCTGGTTGGGACCCCGTTAGCTTGCCTGATGCAAAATGGTGCACTGAAGGACTACTTAGCGGTCTAAACAACGTGCCTGATGTCAAATAAACGAACCGAGAAAAATGTTTCAAATTTGCGACTTTAGAAAGTGGTAGATTTGCGAGAAAAAAAACTCTGAAACTTAGGACAAATACATGTAGTGTAGCTATAGTGTAAAGACAAAATATAAAAACCATACGAACAAAACAACATACACAACATTCAAGCAACAAAAGCAACATAAGAAAGTTTCACAGTGTTTCACCCAGTCATTAGCTACACATTTACACATACAAGGAGTATGTGAAAAGGAGTAAGAAGAAGCATAAACTTATCAGGTCCTACCCCTTTTAACATACGTTTCACAATAAATAGTAGGTATGTATAGTAAACAAAAAACACATTGAACAGTGTACCTTATGCATATATTGTCATACTTTTACATATACATATATATTTTTTCCTTATCAATAGCAACAATACTAATAATAATACAATAATAATAATAACATCAATCAATGTTACTTTTCATTGAAAAGCACTTCTTCTTCGCTATACTTTTCAAAAATGTTGACTTTAGGTACTTTATAAAGTCGCAAATTTGCCACTTTAAATTTGCAAGTTTTTGTCTCGGAATATTGCCCCCACCTACTAAAAAAATATATATATTTATACATGGCCCTATTACACCGTAGTACAATCCAGATTTTCATCACATTTTTATTGATTATTCTTTTGTGTTTTTCAAGTTGTTTCTGTGATCTTCAAAGATCTTCAATGTGTGTAAATGGACTGCTTGGGGCTATGGTAAAGGTAATTACAGCCTGTGAAACACCTGTTTTTTCCCCTAAGGAGGAAATGAATGAGTTTATTTGGGGGGAGATATTTATTTGTTCCAGTCATACTTGCCAAGTCTCCTGTTTTCCTAAGAGACTCCTTTATTTTAATGCCCTCTACCAGTGTCCTTCCGACATCACATTTCTCCCTTTTCCCGCCTATATTTGGTGCTTGTTTGGATTAAAAGTATAATTGTGGGTGTTTTGTTTTCACCTGTGAAGTTGCACCAGTTGACAGTTGCGCCAGATTTGTCACAAGATCCAGAAAGAAGAAAGCACTCTGATTCTGACGTCAGATGAGAAAAGACGAGGGTGTAGAAGCGAAAGTAAGGGGCGGGCATGTCTATATTGCAAGATTTGCTCTGGCGACTTCTCTGTTGAGCATTGGGGGGGCATACTAATGTCATGTAGCGAGCACAAAGTGGAGATGAGAAACAAGCTGATGTCGAGGACATGCTTTCAGAAGGAACATCAAGTGCTATTTTCTGTTCTGAAACGAAGAGCAAAACAATTTGTATTCTATGATGTTGTAAATTGGTCTGTAAACAACATCTGAATCATAAACTACATCATTGATCAGTGGCGTAATGTCACGGAACATACAATTATTTTTAACTTAAATTTCCTGTGTTATTGTGAACAATTTTGAATGTGATTAGTGATATTTGAAGTTATTTAACATGTTCTGTTTGTGTAAATATAAAAGGGCTTGGTATCGATTTGAATCTCCTCAATCGATTCGATTTCAATTCACAAGAGTTCAGTTCGATTCTATTTCCGATTCGATTCACTTCAATTCAATCTGATATTGATTAATTATGAACATCAATTATTCTTAAATATCAAGGACATGATTAAAAACTCCCCAAATATTAAATTCCAAATTAAATTTTGCTGAGGCAGTAACTGCTTAAATGATTTAGTTTATTAATGAAAGTAACACTTAATTGTTAATATAAATAAATAAAAATCTGAATTGTCTTAAAGTGCTATAAGTCAGGTCTTTCATAAATGTAAGAAAATACTTTTAAAAAAAAGTGTAAAAAAAAGGGCCTTTAAAATTAAATTCTCTTATGAATTTATGCCGAAAAGAGATAATAAAATAATCAATTCATGGTTTTATGACTCGATATCAGGCTCGAAAAGGAAAATCAATACGATATCAATTATAACAATTTTTAAAACCCACCCCCAAAAAATAACCGCCAAATGTACTTGACAATAAAAATGTTAAACATGTCCTTGCAATAAATAGAGAAAAGCACTAATAATAAATCATCATAAAATAATAATCATATACAACAACTGGCCACTACATTGGGATCACTTATAAACTTTGAAAAACTGACGATAGACTTTGAGAGTCCATCACTGATGGACTTCTGTTTCTCTGACGACTAATACTATGTTCAGTCTGAACATGAAATATCGTGTGTGTTTGTTCAGAGGAGTGACAGAGGGAGGCATGGCTTAGTGGTAGAGTGGTTGTCTTCCAACCCAGTGGTTGTGGGTTTGATCCCCAACCATTGTGACAATGTGGAAGTGTCCTTGACTAAGATACTAAACCCCCAGGTGTGCTTGTGCTGCACCATCAGTAGGTGAAGCGCTTTGAGTGCCTTAACAGGTGGAAAAGCACTTTCCAAGTGAAAGACCATCTACCATTTACACTGTGATTGCTTTGAGGGGAGAAGAGGAGGGGCTCCTTCACCTCCGACAGAAAAAAAGCTTCAATATTGCTAGCCAATGTGGGAGCAGGTGGTTGTGTTATTACGTTGGATGCTAAATGCTATCTTGGTTGAAAGTTCAGCAGCTGAACAGGTCACTGCACTCACCAGTTACCCCATCTTGCTCAGTCCCAGACTGGTGGGTGTGTTTCAGTGATTTGTTTGCTCTGCATTTCATCATTACCTGTATGAACGGGTAATAAAACAATTTTTTATTTTTATTTTGTGTGTGTGTTTTTTGTGTGCTTTTGTGTCATTTCTTGCATACTTGTCCCAGTTATGATATAAAGGATTTCTTCATTGAAACATCTGGTGGTTATCAGGCCTGGGTGTGGCCAGTGAAATTTAACTTTGTTTGACAAACGCTATGCTTTAGGCAACGAACAAGACGGCGGCAGTTACTTTTCACATAAGGGCAGATTTTATGTTTACTTAAATAAAATTAGAATTAAGGAATACACCTTGTATTTAAACCTGGATTGTCATGGTGAGATTATGAGATATTAAAAATAGCCTAATCTGAAACATCTAATTACGACGGTGTATTAGGGCCATGCATAATTGAAAAAAAAGTGGCAAATTTGCGAGTTTATAAAGTGGCAGATTTGCGAGAAAAAAACTCCTACGAGAAATACACGCAATGTAGCTAGGTGGTTAATGGAACACTGTTTATAAAATAAAAAGGCAGGATGGGACAGATTAGTTCTTAAATTTAAACTTTACTCGTCATTTACAGCAGCTCGAGCAACAACACTTCCTGATCCCCTATCAGCTGACTAACATTAACCAATCAGATGCTAGCATACTTTAGGTAAATGCTAGTGAATGACAGAGTGCAGCAGATTCGATACATCAACTTAGATACTTGTACAAAAAAAATACCGAAATGTATGAACGTGTAAATAATAATTCTGGAAACATAAATGTATAAGTAAATATACATTTTAACAAATTAACTTAAATGCTTGATTGTCCGGATGTGGACCTTCGCAAAGCGAGGCGTCTTTGTCGCTGGCAGTACCCAACACTTCAAATATCTTATGGTTAATCTCTGCTAAAGCAATTACTATCTCCTTATTTGGAAACCCGACCGATAAGTATCGGCACAAACAGTCGAGTAGTACGCTACGTGCAGTTCTCATAACTTTCTGAGTTTTTCTCTCGCAAATTTGCCACTTTATTAAGTGGCAAATTTGCGACTTAATTTTTTCCTCTGAATATTTCCCCTGCCCTCTATAAAAAAATATATTTATACGTGGCTCTTACACGCCGTCGTATCTAACTGTGATGAATATGCGGAAATAAAAAAAAATGTTTGCACCTCAGCGTATTAATGTTGCATTTTATCAGAGTGGGGGTAATATTTCAGGTATCAGGATATGCCACCTCACTATGCCGAGTCTTAAGCATTTGTCTCCAAACCACGTATGCTACTGTATATTGCACCATTTCAGTTTGTTTTTTTTCGTGATGGCAAAAAGGAAAAATGTGATAGCAGTGTTTCTCAACACTGGTCCTCGGGGCACACTATCCATTCTATTTTCCATGTCTCCCAATTGCAACGCAGGTGAGGATCATTATCGAGCTTCTCCAGAGCTTGCTGATGAGCTGTCATTGGAATCACCTGCGCTGGGAATTGGGAGACATGGAAAACAGGCTGGATAGTGTACCCTGAGAACCAGAGTTGCGAAACACTTGACTATAGCGCTAGAATAGATTGGTACAACACAGTACAACAGTACAGTACAACACAAAGTCTGCTGCTTGGTAACTCACTCGGTAAATGATCAACATAATCCTACTTTTACATGTTTACCACTGCACCACTCAATTTACCAAGCAGCAAGTTACAGTCAATTTGTTTTACTTATTTAATTTTGGTCTTTATATGATGAATGTCTTGCTCACATTTTCAAGAATTACTTGATTTTGGGTTATGCACTCCAGAGACCCAACTATTTGTATACAATCATTTTCTATAATAGATTGCCTTTGGAGTAAAAAGAAAACAATATCAGTCATTTATTGTCACCTCCCATTATGTTTGAGCTGAACCAGGAAGCGTCTGCCTTTCCTAACATTATACACAATGGAGCTCTAATTAATGTCATGGCTAAATATATCTGTCCTACAATCACACCCATCGCCATTGGTGGGTCATAGGGGTCCGTGCCCCGCCCACCAAGATAACTTTTTATTATTATATTTTTCATTGTAGCTCATTTTGAGTTTTAAAATACTAATGTTGAGTTAATCACTAAGATATTAAAAATATGAAGAAAAAGTGGTGTGATTTTGTTTGACTGATGGACAGTCTTATCTGCAACAGCCATCACGGCCTTAACTGAAGATAATGTTAGATACGCTGGCTTATACGTGACGAATACGTCAATGTTGGCAGGCAAGGGTCATGTACATTTTTCGGAGTGAAGCTGCAAGTTTTTTTGTTTGGTATTGGGTACTGCGGCAACATGTATGTATATTGTAAATAAAGAATTCCGAGGACTCTGGCGCTGCACACACGACGAGCGTACGACAAGTGAGAAAGGACATGCTAAACTAAAGAAACTAAACTAATGAACTAAAGAAACCACTGTAGCCACATACTGTTTGTACAACGGTGTATTAGGGCCACATATAAATATGTATTTTTTAGAGGGCGGGAGCAATATTCAGAGAAAAAAAACCTCTCAAATTTGCCACTTTATAAAATATTTAGAAAATCTCGTAAATTTGCGAATTTATAAAGTGGCAAGTTTGAGACTTTATAAAGTGGCAGATTTGCGAGAAAAAAACCTCTGAAACATACGAGAAATACATGTAGCGTACTACTCGGATGCTTGTGCCAATACTTTTCAAATAAGGAGATAGTAATGGCTTTAACCATATCATGTTAAGCATTCGCACTTTGAAGCGTTGGGTACTGCCAGCGACAAAGACGCCTCGTTTTGCGAAGGTCCGCTATTTAAATAAAGATGCATTGACTTGACATCCTGAGGATCAAAGCTTTTAAGTTAATTTGTTCAAATAAATATTTACCTGTACATTTGTTTCCAGAATTATTATTTGCACATTCATACATTTTGGTATTTTTTTGTGCAGTAGCTAAGTTGATGTGTCAAATCTGCTGCTCTCCGTCATTTACTTGCATTTACCTAAAGTATGCTAGCTTCTGATTGGTTAGTGTTATTCAGCTGATCAAGGGATCAGGAAGTGTTGTCGTTCTAGCTGCCGTGTATGATGAGTACAGTTCTGCCTTTTCATTTTATAAACCGTGTCCCATTAATTACCAACGAATCCTCAAATTAGACTATAGCTATGCTACGTGTATATCTCGTAAAAAAAATTCTCAAATTTGCGACTTTATAAAATGTCAAATTTATAAAGTGGCAATATATGCAAGTTCTTTTCTCAGAATATTGCCCCCGTCCACTAAAAATATATATATTTATCCGTGGATCTAATACGCCGTCGTACGTTTGAGCATCTAATATGAGGTTGGATTTTGCTTTCCTTTTTTCATTATAATTCTGCTGCAGAGACCATTCAAACGTTCGAATTAAAATGGCTGCTATGAAAAAGCTTATGAAAGGAAGCGGTGGCCTAATAGTTTTGCACATTGTTGTGTCACAGCACAACCAAATGAGCAACATTGAGGGGAAAAGAGCACGACAGAGCTCATATAACATTATGTACCAGGGGTAACTAATATAATATGATTCTTAATAGCCTCCATTCAAAGTTCTCGTGGCAGTGCACTTGGTTTCCTAAATGTCCTTCATGAGTCACCTGCCATCTTCAGATCTGGGCTGGCTGCATATGCGCTACCCATTGACTCTGCTCCATTAACTGACATTCATAAAACACACAATTGCCATATGGAGTGTGCCATTAGCACCAACAAATTGGCTTCCATGCTTTGTCCAATCTCTTTATATTTTACATCTGTTTTTGTTGTAATGATGTGACTGTGAAGTAGCATTGTTTTCCTCAACTTTGTTGCCGGGCTGGTGTCTACGTTGTGGGTTTTATGGACACCTTAGCATATTTTTAGAGTTCCATTAGTTGCTCAATGAAGACGAAAACCGATGGCGTAGGCACTGCTGGCTACGTCAGCACGGGCCATGCCGGGTGTGAGTTTATGTGTGTGTGTGTGTGTGTGTCTACCCGGTTCGTACGTAACAGATTGGGGGAATCACCCCACTCTCACTATGATGATGTTTGAGGGGGAGGAGGTTTGGTGCTGAGCCAGGAGGGAAGGGGTGTGCCTTTATAAGAAGCCTCAGAGGAGGTATGTGTTCAGTTGTTGAAACCCTTAGCCTAAGGATACAAGCTGAGATTACAAACTCCCTTGTAGCCACTGAAGAAGCACGCTGAGAATATCGCGACGCCACAGATAAAGGTAGGGAAGTTTTTTCCCCCATTTGTTGTAAGACTTTCTATATTGTAGACCTAAAGATGGTGTTTGTCCCCCCCCCTAAAAAAAACTTTTAACAGCTTGATGTCTCCTGCTTGTAATTGTGGATAATCGATCTCAGGGGAATGTTGTTGCCAACGGATAATCATCTTTAATGTGTTTTTTCTGCTTCTTTGGTATAAAGCTTTTTGGGATTTTGTCCTCAGAGGGGATTTTTTAAATAACCATCTGCACCTGGGTACCATTCCATTTCGGGGAGTGTTGTTTTTCTCCACTACTTCATTTGTCTCCCTGTTGCGCTTATGGTGCCATCTTCACCCTCAGCAGCACCCACACCACAACTGGTTACTACGTAATTAACTAGATAGTCCCACGGTGTGCTGAAATGGCACTTAGCAGCACTTTGTACTGGGCTCAGGCGTAGATGACTTGGATCCAACTGTAGTAACTGTTACACAAAGAAAGTGAAGGAGGTAGTGACTACATTTGCATATTAGCATATATTATATATATAGACATATATTTGAAAGAAATCATTATATTTAGGATTGCATCAAAGGAAAGTGTTTTTCTATTTAGAAACTGAGACCGGCTCAACAGTTCCTCTGCTGGTTACAGCAAATAGTGCACTCTATTTTGCCTCTGCTTGAATACGAGATTAATCAACAATCAGTTCAACAACAGAATTCTTAATGAGCAATTAATCTGCACATTGATTATTTTGCTCAAGGAGTATGTATGATAGAAACAGAAAGGAATTATGATGAGCTAATTATGGTAATATAAAACTACACTTTGGAAACATTTGATCTACAAGCACTTTTTGCAATAATGAAATCCTGCTAGAGTCCTGTGTTTGCAATATGTTAACAGTCATAGGGATTCGTGAAGAATTGCCAATTATCATGATATAAAAACACATTTCAGAAATTCCACCGAGCGTATATGCAATATCTAACACAGGGATTATTGCAGAATTACCAGTTATAGTCATATTGCACTATTTTTTGGCAACGTTCATCTTGTAAGTAGTGTGTAGTGACACACAGAAAGTAATAAAGAAATTCCAATTATGATAATACAAAATTACATTTTGGAAACATTTCTCCGATATGCAGTTTTTACAATTTAAGATACATTTTCGGTAAGCGGCTTTGCTATTTTGACTGATGCTTAAGTATTGCGTGGAATACTTAACAACATAAGACAAAGGAAACCTTCCAACATATAGGAAAGAAGCTCAAGAAGGGAATCACTCAAATGCTGTTATTATGCTAAGCGCATGGCAATGATGATTTTAATGATAATGGTAATGAATGTGCATAATCTTGGGCTATTATCAGTGAAGACGTTAGTCGCGCAGACGAGGGAGAAAATGGGGGGTTAATGTGGCATTCACAGATAAATGACTGCAGTGAGGAATTGTTTCATGAGGGATCAAGCGTGTTTACAGGACGCAGTGGATATGAAGCAGCCTTTTGGACATATGCAAGATGTATCTGTGTTGTCAAGCTTGTGCTGTGAAAATAACTTAAATGGGAAGTCAACCCCAAAAAGATTTCTTGACAATAATATGTTCTATGCAGCCCCACTAATCTAAAGATGGTATTCTGGTTAATATTGCATTAGTGGAATATGAGTTAGGCAGCAAAATCCAGCCGTTTTTTTAATCCATCTCAGGGGGTGGCCATTTTGGCGCTTGCTGTCAACCTAAGTAGACATCAGGCAACGACCAATCACAGCTCACCTGTTTTCTCACGCTGCGCTGTAATTGGTTGTTAGCAACATTGATGTCATCTTGAGCAACATTCATGTCTTCTTGAGTCGACAGCAAGTGGCAAAATGCCCCCCCCTGAGATGGATACAAATGAATGGATTTTGCTTAATAACTCATATTCCACAAATGTAATATTAACCAGAATGTCATGTTTAGACTAGTGAGGTCACACATAACATATTATTGTCAAGAAATGTTTAAGGTTGACTTCCACTTGAAGCAGCAGTTTTTATTAGGGGGCCATTTTGCCACTTGCTGTTGCGTGAAAATGACATCGCAGTTGCTCAGGGTTCAGATAACAACCAATCAGAGATCAGCTTCAGAAAACAAGTGAGCTGTGATTGGTCATTGCCTGAGCCCTGAGCAACTGTGATGTCATCTTCGCGCGACGGCAAGTGGCAAAATGGCCGCCCCCTGAGATGAATAAAAACGGCTGGATTTTGCTTCAAAACTCATATTCCACGAATGTAATATTAATCAGAATGTCATGTCTAGGCTAATGAGGTCACATATTATGTTATTATCAAGAAATGTTTAAATTAATTGAATCCTCTTTAAGAAATAATTTGAGGGAATTGTTTATATTATAATAACATATAGCACACATTAGTACAAAAACAACCATATCTGATTAGAGATACAAGCATCCAAATTAATGAAATTTTAAGGTCACGGACCAAAAAATAGGCGAAAAAAGATCATGTTTGTATATGACCCATGATAACAGGTGTTTTATTAATTTTGTGTTTTTTTTGTGTGTGTGTGGGGGGGGGGGGGGGGGTTGTTGAGTTCGATTTTAATGCTAATTAAAACAAAAATTGACATGCTAATTTCAAAATTGCAGTAATTTTTTTTCTTGCACATCAAGTTTTTATACCCTTAGATAAGAAAAGATTTCACTAATTAGCTGTAGTAAGACAAGCTGATTATACAATTTGGGTCATCTACAGCTACGTGGCCACTTGTTTGTGATAAATGTGTTTCTGTGTTAAATAAACATTGCAGTCATGCCTGTTTATGTCATATTTCATTGTATGTCAATATTTGAACATAGAACAAGCACATATATGTCAAGTACAGTATTTGTCATATTTTCTAAGAAAACAGGGATCTATAAATAAAAAAAACTGATTTTTTTGGACTCCACAGCCACAAATTAGTTAAAAGCAGCGGTCAGATCTTACTCTCCAAAAATGTGTTCCCCTGTGTAATCTTCTTACCGTAATTTGCCACATCTACTGTAATTGTCAGAGATGACATTCTGATTAATATTACATTTGTGGAATATGAGTTATGAAGCAAAATCCAGCCGTTTTTTATCCATTTAAGGAGGTGGCCAACTCGCCACTTGCTGTCGACTGAAGATGACATCGTAGTTGTTCACCTGTTTTCTGAAGCTGAGCTGTGATTGATTGTTACCTGAGCAACTGTGATGTCATTTTTAGCAAGTGGCAAAATGGCCGCCTTCTGATATTGATAAAAACTGCTGGATTTTACTGCTTAACTCATATTCCACTAACGCAATATTAATCAGATTACCATATTTAGACTAATTTTTTAGGTTGACTTCCCTTTTTAGGAAATCTGATGTATTGGACTCTGAGATCTGCAGACAAATCAATATTATAAGTGAAAATCTGTTCTCAATTGCTTACCTGGTTAAAGGAAAATAAAATAAAATAAATGTGAAAAATATTAGGAATGAGCGAGGGTATCGGGCCGATACCCGGCTTTCTTTCAAGTATCAGTACTTGGGATGGCGCCCTCTTGTGACCGTTTTACAACCAGGAACTTAAGTCACGTCTGTCAGATGGCCATTATCAATTAATTAATTTGTTTATTTAAATTCATTTTATTGTGAGTTCTACACCAAAAATGTATTCTATAAAGAAATGGAAAAAAGCTGATAGTACATTTCATTTCATTTCATGCAAAATGCTATATTGGGATGTTTAGGTCTTTCTTTAAAATTATCATTGTTTTTTGGGGAAATTTTATGCATCAAAATTCAAAAGTATTAGAGGTATCGTACTTGATATAGGTATCGCTGACTATCGCTGAGGTGAGTACTTGTACTGGTATCGTTCTGAAAAGAGTTACATAAAAGTCTCTGTCTTGGCTGCTCGGTACAGTACGACTCAGTCGATAAAAAGTCGAGATAACCTCCCTAAGCACAAGCAAATATATTATTATTATACTATATTTATTTACACTCGTGTGACAGTCAGGAATATTGAATTATTGAATTGAATATTGAATTCACATTACCGGTACTTGGCTTATACAGTTGATAATGGATTCATGATAGAGACGGTTTGACTCAAGCAAAACTGATTATTTAAATGTCTTTAATGTTTTTCTAGAGGAAAACATCAAATTTCAAACAAATTAGAGGTCGATTAACCTCATGGAAAGTGGAAAAAATGTGTGATTTGCTGACGATTTCTAAAAGTTTCATTACAGTATACACTCCTTGCCCCCTACCTGTTTGCTGAACCATTTGGCAGTCCATCTTTTTCAGCCTGATTCCTCACCATTGTAAAAGTCCAAAGTGGTCGATTGCTTTCCTGTGGCTGCTTGTCCAATGGATTCGTGCAAGTGTCAACGCAGCTTAACAGCAAACGAATCAATGGTGAAACCGTGTCAGCTGCCTAACGCTCTGCAGGATTTCTGCAATACACTGTGCCGGAAAATCACGCTGCGGACATTGGAGTATTGTCACTGGCACGTTGTCACGTATTTGCAAACCTGCTTGCCTTGTCATAGCTTAATGTTTTGCACTTGACAGAAGTCGGACATGAAATCCAACTCACATCCCCCACACGCATCTAAGACAACTCAATGCGACGTCAATGCATTTTGTTCCCTCCTGGTCATAGCAGCATATTATTTTGAGGCCATTAACACGGCGTCATGGGGGCTAAACGAGACGAGTGTTATTAGTGTGTGACTTCCTGTGTGTCCCCAACTATGAAGGACATATGTACTGCTGGGAATTAGATATCAACCAGTTAATCAGCAAGGTGAAGCTAGACTCTCATTTGGGACAATTGAGAACAATACTAATGATATGCTCAATTGATCTAATGGGAGTGCCAAACACAAAACAAGTCGGAATATACTATCTCCGCTTTAATTTAGTGCCGTTGAGTGTTAGTGTGTTATCGCCTATTTATCTAAAGCTGTCGTTTATTGTATTTCAGCTCAATTTGTTTCTTCTGTGATTAGCACAGGAGATAAGATGTTGCGGCGGCCAGTACTGTGATCCTTCCTGCTGATCTGGAGTCACATAAATTAAAATACGACAAAGGGAATTTAGAAGATGGTGTCTCTATTATGGAGGACCAAAACTGCCAAAATTAAAAATAAATAAATGACTAAATAAATAAATGAATGAATAAAAGTGAAAATAAAAACATATATAGAAAATAAAATTACAAATTTTGATAAATAAAATAAAATATAATAATAAAAATGCTCTGATATTTAAAATAAATATATAAATAGAATTAAATATTAATCAATCAATAAAAATGCTCGGATATTTAATTAAATCTATATATTTCTTTTTGTATTTATTTCAACATTTTTGTAAATTTTTATTTTTATTTTTTGAATCTCGTTTTTTTATTTACTTTTATTGAGTTATTTAGGGATATATATAATTTTTGTTGTTTCTATTTCCATTTATATTTAATTTTTGAATTACATTTTTTATAACATTTTTATTTTCACTTCTATTCATTTATTTAGTCATTTATTTATTTTTAATCTTGGCAGTTTTGGGCCTCGATACTATATATCTAAAGCTGCGGTTTATTGTATTTCAGCTCAATTTGTTTCATCTGTGATTGGCACAGGAGATAAGATGTTGCGGCGGCCAGTACTGTGATCCTTCCTGCCGATCTGGAGTCACATAAATTAAAATACGACAAAGGGAATTTAGTAAAATGGTGTCTCTATTGCATAGCATTGCACTTTATCACACATTTCTTAATGGGTGGCTATTAATAGTTTGCTCATGACGCCAGCTCTTTTTTTCCCCCTTTCCTGTCATGGTCTTCATAATTAGTTCTGCATCTGAGTGACAAATAGATGATGTGAGCGCTGCAACAGGCCAGGTAAGTACAAGTAATTGTGTGGGGCGCACACATCTAAATTGGGTTAAGAGCATTCTTTCAGATTAAGCATTTCAGCATCCTTCCTGAGAGGAAGGTCAATTGTAAGTGCACGTTTTCCGCTGTCGCACACTGTTTATCTTTGGCTGCACAGGCTGGATTACGGTGCTATGTGAGGTCATCCTGTAGTTTGATGGCTGCGTGTGTGTCTTTTTGATCAGTTTGTACAGGGCCACACTGTTTATACTGCATGATAGTTGCTTTAACAGGATAATTTTAATGAGAAATATGTCATTGGCAAAAATGTCCTTTTCTGCTCTGGCACTGTCAACACCGTTATCACTGTTCACAGGTGAATCATGGATTATTCTTCAAGTGCTTTGAGTACTTTGAAGGTCAAAAAGTAACATAGCCATTATTGCATTATTGCTATGTTGACCAAAAAAAGAAAGTGGTCAGACGAATGTGTGCAGTATGAATTCACATATTTAATGGAACGTATGGTGTTCCACAGGGTTCAATTCTGGGGTCTCTGCTGTTTTCGTTGTATCTGCTGGCCCTGGGTTTCATCTTAAGAAAAAATAAAACAGCGGTTGTTGTTGTTTTAAAGTGCTTTATAAATATAGATGAGTGATGGGAGTCAGTGTTCTAACTGCATGATTTGAGTAATTCTAGTCCAGCACAACTATCTATCTAGCAAAACTAAAAGAACACTACTTTAAGCTACATGGAGATTAATTCATGGTGAAGAGAGCCAAATTAAATGAAAAGGCCTCCCTGTTCATTTTGTTCACCAGTAAACCCTAAACCTATGTCTTGAATTTAAAAAAAACCTCCGATATTATTTTTCAATAAACAAGGTTTCGGTGAATGCGCGCAGGAAACTGGTGGGGTTCAGTACCTCCAACAAGGTTAAGAACTCTACTCTAAGTTATACTGTTAGTTATAGGCTGGCAACAATGCTCCATTATGCCAAAATAATGCTTTTTAATCATATAAAAATAGGATTTTCCCCCCAGACTGATACAAGTACTGTACTCAATGCTTGGCTATTCAGCGATACCAAGCACCGATACCACTAATTAGTACTTTTAAACCATACAATTTCTAAACAAACAAACAATGACAAATAATTTTAAAGAAAGACCTATATACTGTATCCCAATTTTTCCTTAAAATGGCATGAAATTAATGTATATTTTCTTGTTAAAGTTTTTCTATACGTTAAAGTTTTTCTATACATACACTTACAGAAATGGCATCTTAATGAGCATCTGTCAGACATGTATGCCTTTAGTTCCTGATTGTAAAATGGCCACAAGAGGGTGGCAGTTGTAGCAAGTACCGATACCTTGACACAAGACCGGGTATCAACCCGATACTGATGCCTGTATCGCTACTTGTCCATCTCTATACAAAAACACAATTTTCTATACGGGGTCAATACATTTTTATCATAAGTGCATGCTACTTTTTATGCATTTATTTTTTGCTGATAGACTAGATTAGTTAGGTCTAGATTGCAAACTAGGGGTCTCGAGCCACACGTGGCATCTGTCGTGACTTCAAAAAATATTTCATTTTAAATGACTTTGTTCATTTTTCAAATGTAATTCCAAATTTGTAGAATGCTTTTTTTCATTGCTCAGATAAAAAGCTACTCGGGCCCTGGTAGGCAAACCATAAATAAATCCCAGAAGAAACGCTACTGAAGAAAATAGTTTCATGCTAGTCTACGCGCGACCTGAACTATATTTAAAACAAACACCGCTCACGTCTTACAGATGACAGCTTAAAATAGTATGCGAAAATAATGACGATATCTAAATTAATGATGGAGCATAAATAAAATGTTGTGTTCCCTGTAGCAGTTTCTTAATACATACAGGTTACAAAAAATATATATATACTATGTGCAATTTTATCCTCACGGCCATTGTTGTTGTTGTTTTATTTTATTTATTTATTTATTTTATGATAGATGGCCAGTTGCTGACCCCTGGTCTAGAAGTATTTTGACAATGACTGAGTTTCCATGATTTCCCCCTTTATACACTACCATAAGATATAGAAAATACAACAATGAAGATTCAATTGAAATGTAGATTTTAAGATGTAATCCAGAGGTTTTACAAAAATATATGGTATTACTCAACCTAGTGGGAATAGTGCATTCAGGACCGAAATTTTAAATTGAAGTATTTTCAAGCAAGCAATAATTGAGTTGTGATTGAAAGAGAGCATGTGTCAGGACTCAGAGGACGGACTGATGAATCATCACAGTGCAAGCTCATAACAAACACTTCAAGTCGAAAGATTAGCAGTACAGCAAAGAAGGTGAAGTATTGCAACGCCCCAAAATTTCAGAAGAGATAATGGCCAGTTGCCAGGGTTTGGCATGGTTTTGATAAACTGTCAAAACTTTGAATGAGACGTCCATCCACTTTCTATACCGCTTATCTTCACTGGCATCTAATCACACCTGACTTTCGACATACACTCTGGACCTGGATGGAGTAAAATGAAAATAAGAGAGTCTCAAAAAGAAAAGACAGCATGAAACTGGACCCTAACTCAGCCCAAGGTTAACGGTCACCATAATGGAAAAGGATGAAACAACAAGTCACCAACATGGCTTTCCAGTCCATGATGGCCCTGTAATGAACACCAGAATCACATCGAACTTGTGTATCAAAACCGTCTCGAGGTGTTTTACAGAGAATGTTGCAGCTGCTCAAATAGATATGGTGTGATCAGATGGCAAAATAGTGAGAACTATTTTTCCTTGGAGGACAATACGGTTTATATCCCACAGAGATAATAGAGTGATTTGGCACTGTGGGACATCTCTCATGCAGTTTTCCAACAAATTTCCATTCGTTTTTTGTATTATTATTTTTTTATATACAACTTGTCGTCATTGGGTTGAGGGGTGAGCTAGACCCGCTGACTTTGGGTGAAAGGCGGACCTGGAAACACATGGCCCATTTAGACTATTTGCTCTCACTTATTCATCTTTGGATAATTCAGTCTTCAATGAGGCTAACATGCATGTTTTTTTTGTTTTTTAACTCATTCACTCCCAGCCATTTTCACTGAAGCAACCCCCTTCGCTCCCGGCTGTTTTACTGGATGTTGTCTGATTTTGCAAGGCCCACAGAATATTGTGTTCTATTGCTATAAAAACATGGAACTAAAAGAAAGATTAGAGTCTCTTCTTTCGTTGGGAAAAAGAAGCATGTTTGTATCTGTTTCTGTTTTGCAGCAATTAGCATTAGAATATAGCTATGTTTCATCATTATTCACAAACCTGTTGAAAACACTGGCAAAAAGAGCTTGTTGCAACCTGACCCTGGTTGATCTCGTATACTCTGCTGCCACCCGCTGGTAATTTTTATAATTACTACCATTGCTTTAAGCGACCTCTTCAGGTCAGAAGCTGCATCTAAGCCTTCTGTATGCTCTAGTATAAATATGTTTTTGGGAGTGAAGGACAAAGTATTAAAAAACATATTTATACGTTTTTGGGTTTGAATTAGTTAAATGTGGGAGGAAGTCAATATACTTGGAGAAAAATCGAGAGGTAGGCAAAGTATGACTCAAGTACAAAGAACAAGTAGTCCTCTAAATAATTGCCTGAGTCAGAGAATGTATTCAATAAAAAAAATACTCAAGTACTGAGTAACCGGTGAGTAAATTTTGATTTGTTTTTTACAGACTGCATGAATGTCAAATTGACAAAAAATATTACTCAACAGTTTCACTGTAAAACATTTATAAAAATAAAGCATCATAAACAAAGGCAAATTCAGCTTGGTTAGTTTTTGTAGGCTGACATTTTTAGCTAGACACAAATGAGCGCATGACAAAGCTGTTTTTTCTTTTTGTAGTCCTACCATCTATTTTAATAGTACTTATCCTCACTTGGGTCACAGGTAAGCAACATTTTACCAAGGAAGCCACTTCTGTGTGGGGTCATGTGGAAATTGTGCATTCATGTGACACACTGGTTTCGTTTGATTGGTCGAATGGAGTCAACTGTCACTAGATTTAGATTACTTTATTTGTCCCTAAAAGAGCAATCCCCACCAAGTAACAACCCGTCCAAGAAACATGAAAACAACAATGACCAAGAGGGGGAGAAATAATGGGAAGCCTGGTGGGTTGCCTTTCATCGCACAGAATTTCAAAGGTGTAAAAAAAAAAACATTAGGAAGGAGGAGGGGGAAAAACAAGGCTCAAGTGCTGTCCCTATAAAGTGTGAACCTGGAAAAATCCTCATGAGAACAAATTCATTAAATTATGAGGAGAAGAAAAGTAATTTAATAAAATAAACACGTTTTAGAAATTAAGTTATAATTATAGATTTCTTCAGGTGGGTCCGAACCAGAGTGGAGAAAAAGTAAAAAAAAAAGAGGAAAAAAAAGGGGAGGGAAAAAGAGTCATGAATCAGTATTATGATTGCAGTCTTTGTCTTTCTCTTGTCTCCTTTCACACATTAAACCAATCTTCCCCCAGCGTATTATCTCAGATCAACGCATTTTGATCAAGCGGTTACAGAATGTACGGCGATAAAACACTAATGAATCTCCTCGGGTTATAAGGAATTAATCAAGTAACGTTTATGACCCGTGGGATGTAAAAAGCAGAACGGGAATTCTACTAAAAAGTAACCACATCTTCTAGAAATGGCAGAGAACCTTCGCAATATGTCAATAGAGATGAGCGATCCCGGCCATTAATTCGTAGGTGCAGGAATGGAGAAGAGAAAGGTCGTTTTCAGGTAGATGTGGTGCAACATGAGCTTCTAAGTAGATGCAAACTAGTGAGCAAGAAGGAAACAAAGAAAGAGACACGGAGAGACCTCTAGCTTATCTGTGCATTAGCAGACTTCTTTGTGCCTTTCACTTGCATGCTGGCGACTAATGGACGAGATAGAGTGAGTCACAGCCCCCAAGCTTTTTCTTCTCCTGTCCCCGTTCTCCCATTCATGTCACCTTGCACACCCTCCACCCATTCTCACCCTTCATCACGGCTGCTGATGCTAATTTCAATCACTATTAGCTTTATTGACAACTTGTATAGCCCTGCTCAGACCCGACTCTTGAAAAGTTCCACATTCAAACACATCCCATTAGGCTCCCTTTTAAAGAAGTGCTTGGAACATACTTTGTAGGATACTTGTGTATTTTTAGTCTTAGACAAGGGGTGTACTCAGGAAAAGCAAAGTAAAAGCACCACACCAGTGGTCCTTGTATGAATGCTCTGATTGATTTTTGTTTTCAAAGGTAAAACAACAATTCCAGGGTCTTCGTTAACACTAATGGAGGCGCAAAGCAAGCATGGATGTTGTTGTGTGCTGTTTTGAGTCGGGGTAAAAGCATTAAGGTGATGGACGGACTATTTTGGAGAGCAGAAGGACATCCGCCTATTTGTTGTGGTCCATTTTCATTTTTCTTTTCTGTGCCTTTCATTTAGAAGGAAAAGCTTGCCTTATTAGTGAGTGTTGATCTTTTTTTTTTTTTTACTTCCCTAATGCAACTATGCCAGTAATGAGCTCCTCGGCTCTTGGCAAGCAAGACACAGTACTTGGTCTTGGAGCCTTGAGAGAAAATTATTGTGTAGTGGACACACTACAACAGCTATCTATCTATCTATCTATCTATCTATCTATCTATCTATCTATCTATCTATCTATCTATCTATCTATCTATCTATCTATCTATCTATCTATCTATCTATCTATCTATCTATCTATCTATCTATCTATCTATCTATCTATCTATCTATCTATCTATCTATCTATCTATCTATCTATCTATCTATCTATCTATCTATCTATCTATCTATCTATCTATCACAGTGGGGGGGGGGTGAAGTACAGAGCAGCTATAGGAAATGTAACAAGTTATGGAACAGCTGTCACAGTTGTCAGGTGACATTCATGACATTAAAAAGTGAAGAGTTTGCTGATAAACACCAAGACTAAAGCTTGCGTCTAAAGAATTGCTGTTTTGCTGTAATTTCTGCTGCAAAGAGGCTTTTTGGGAAACAGCAAATGTGCAAACTTGTCATAACAACTATTTATTATATGTTGTTATTCATTTAATGGGCTTGTCCAAAGTTATGCATGGAGCTCTGAGGAGTTGCATAGCAAGCATCTTCTAAATGACATGCCATGACCATTTTGGATGGGAGGAAACTTGTCTTGTGTGAAAAGAATCACATTTGGTAACCTATGTGGGTGTTCAAATTGGATCCTCCACAGTACTCAACACAATACTATAGATACAAATAATGACACTGACAACACATACTTAAAAAAAAAAAAAACATCTGATACAATTTTGAAATGAATATTAATAATTATTATTAATAAAACACACAATGAGACAAACTATCTCAGTCAGATGATAAATTCAAAATTGATTGATTGATGATGGATATCCTATTAGGTTGTTTTTTTTATGACATTGAACATCAAAAAGTATTAAACCACACAAGGGTTCGGGTTAGTCGTGGTTCCAAGTCTCATGTCAATGTACTACAATAGCACATGTCAAATGGTTCACAGCGTGCGTTGACACAGCTAAAGCATATGATTCTGATAAAAGTCGCTTGCCGCAGTGGCTTGGCTGGCGGTAAAACGTAGCGAGTCGGGACAATAGTTACTTCCGTGAACACGTCGTTGTTTTGGGTGTACGTCACTCGACGTGTGCTCTTTGCGCATGCGAGTCGCATCATGGGCGTGTTGCGTTCACATTAGATGTTGCATTTGTTTTTGTAATGTGAACGGTACATAAAAAGATCGGATTGGGCATCACGCCCTGCAGTGTGAACGTAGCCTGAGTTGTGTTTTCCATGTGTGGTCTTTTGTCAATCTCTGTGTCGTTAAGTTTTAATTGTGTCCACCTGTGCTTGACAACCCGGTCCCTTGACCAATCAGCTCTCTCAGCCATGTGTGTCTTGTCCAGGTGTCTCTCGTTTGTTTCTATTTAGTTCTTTGCTTTCTTTCAGTCCTGTGGTTCACTGTTCTTGTCACATCTTGTAGCTGTTGCTGAGTCTTTTATCTTGTTTTTGTACTTGTTATTTTGGGTTTTTATTTAGTTGTTGTTGTTTTTTTCAATAACTGTAGTATTTTGTTTGTGCTTTTGTTCTTGTTAAATTAAATTACCTTTTTCGAGATCACACTTGCCTTGCAGCCTTGTTTCCCTGCATTTGGGCCCACATCCAAACAGACTTGTGACAAGCATGTCCATTCAAATATCTGGGTATCTAGTATTCGCTATATTTAATTTCAATGGAAGGATTAACCATTCTGTATTCATTTACTGTGAGGGGAAATCTCAGGACACAGACAGATCCCCATTGAATCTCATATTCATAGTTATTGATTTACAGTCTTCATTCAATTTACCCAATATGCATGTTTTTGAAGTGTAACAGGAAAGCTTGCACAAAACCAACATACTATAAGCGGAGAAGGGAAAACTACAAACTCCACACGGAGATTGAAATCTAGAATCTTTCGTTGTGAGGCAGACCAAACTAAAACCCATAAAGAAAAAGTCCTCCGCCCCAGTTGATAAAATAAGCAAACCCACTCGTATCTTTCTATTACATTCGAGCACAACCCTAATTAACTGAAATACAAATAATAAATAAATAAGTACACTACAGTAAAAACAACAACAATGAAGACAGTGCACGGCTTTGTTTATTGATAATGTGGGCGAGTATATAAAAGCTGTCTTTGTATTGCGAAACGCATTCAAGCTCGGCACCAGCGTGAATACCGAGCCGGCCGGGTCACCGATTTGCTCATTAACTCGATCAGAGAGGACCACTTAAGGGAGAACACGGCAATATAAAATGGACTTAGTCAGCAGGCAGGTAACGAACATTCCAAATATTTCAATAGGCCAAACAGACATCTCCCTGACGATTTCCCATAAAGCTTTGCATGTGTATTTCTAAATGGACCACAGCTATTCGCTTATCTTTTCTTTTCTTTTTTTGAATATGCGCCCCAGTGAATCCATCAATATTCCGCCCACTCAGTTGCTTTTCTCTCACTCTCGATATGATGTACTGAGTGCAATATTATTGAGCCATTCCATCTCACTTCTCTGTCTTCACAGGAGTTTTTAAGACATTTGCAAGTGGCAATTTAACTACACTGCAGCCCATGTTGTAATTTTTCTTCTTAGTAAACTACTAATAATCAGCATGCACTCATATTAGATTACTGCAAACCGCAGTAAAATAAAATTAAATCTGGGTAAATAAAAACAGCACTTTCCCCCATCGAACACAATATATTTTATTTTAAAACAAAATATTAAACCATTACAAAAGAAACCAATATCAATGGTGAGCTACTTTTACAACAGACCCGTAGGCTACTCATGTTGTCCTTGGGGCAAACTAGTGCCTGTTGGCACTTAAAAAAAACGAAGAAGAAAAAGAGAATGCACACAGCAAAAAGCATCTGTTTGCAGTGTCTCGTATTGCGGCCTCCGTCCTCCTCCGTTATGCGTTGAGAAGATGGGGGGAAAGTCAAACGAAGGTGTTTAAATTCAAAGAGGTGGCTCGTTTACTCAACTCCAGCCATCATATTGTTCTGCTTAGGCGTCCCCTCAAATAAGAAAAGAAGAGCTCATTAAAGGTGAGAGCCAGTATTTGCTATTATTGAAACCTTGACTTTCTAAAACCAGAGTAAACTGTCAAGCTGGTTATCAACCCGTGCCTAATTTATAACTGCACGCCACAAATGAATAAATGTGTGCCCTGGAGGAGAATGTTCTTTGTGGAAATTTGTTTTTAAGGGAATTAATTCTAATTCTAAATTAATAGTTGATTACAACAAGAGAAATAATGCTCAAAGTTACAAAAATCGAAGCGTTAAAATTTTGGTGTTAATTTTTTCAGACTTGATTTCAACCCCAAAAGTGTATTTTTAACACTGTCTGATTTAAATGGAGATCAGTGTTGGAGTTATTTGACAGAGTTGATTTCAGATGAGGCGATACAACATCCAGTCATATTATTAATTTTTGTTGTTATTTGTTCAAATCAAAAGATATTGAAGCTAATTTATGTAATGGGTGTGGGTGTCCTTGCAATTGATAAAAACAAGTATAACTAATTTAATTATAATTTTAACACTCCTGGGGGTGAAACTAACACTAACCAGGTTGTTAAATATATCTCAGCATTGTTGCCTCTCTACTCCCATGGTGTTGTTAAGTAACTCTAGCAGTCTAAAATGGTTAACTATTTTTACAAAAAAAAAGTTAATTCAACTGTTGCGCTATAAAGGGGAGTGTGGGAGTCATCCTGGTATATCAGGATCCTTCATTAAATGCTAAAGATTGTGTTTCATCAAAAGATTAATGGTATTAATAATTTTCTAAATTGAAGTGGTGCTGATAATATATATTTTTATTCTAACATTATTATTATTATTATTATTATTATTTTAATAAAAACCTGCAACCTGTCTTCTGTGCACACAAGTGTGCGGTGGATGCAGCAGACATAAATTCAATATATCCCAATGTAAGTTCATGGCTGTGCATACTGTAAGTGGCATTTCACAAAACTGGAAGGAACAGAAAACCAAAATATTCTAAAATCCCAACATATTGAAGAACTATACAGTTAAATATGTCACTTCCCTCAGGACTAGTTAACAATGGTTGAGCATTTAGCATCTGTTTGATGAAAACACGCTCATAGGCATAATAAAATGAAAAACTACTGTGCTTACAGGCAAAAGCACCCAAAGCTCAACATTTGCTGAGCATTGCAGGCGCATGTGGTTTATCTTGTTTGTGATCCATAAACCAACAAGCCAGGCAGCTGTGTATGAGCAAAAGCAATTTAGAATGATCTGAGTGGCTCCCCCCCCCTGTATAACCTGTTATATTAGAAGGTATGGGGGCCACCCATATGATAGATGGGGTCTGAGGCCAGTGTTACCATTCTTTCATATATATATATATATATATATATATATATATATATATATATATATATATATATATATATAGTGTTGTCAAAGTTAAAGCGATAACTGATTAATTGATCACAAAAAATTATCACATTAATCATAAATTAACGTAGATTAATCGCACTATTAATTTTGACCATAGATTATCTTTTAGCGTGACAGTGGATGGCTACGTTTAAGGTAACGCAGGTTGTGTTTGAGCAATAAACATGACTACATTCATTAAAGTAAAGCATTTAATAAATGTTTGCGTATCACATTTAGAATATTTGTTTATGGCAAAAATATTGGGGTAATTTTTTTCCATTTTAAATTATGCAAGTAATTAACTGATTAGGAAAAGAGGCGGATGAGCGTGTGCAGTGGATCAAAAAAATGTTGAAGACGTCCTCATAATATTGAATGTCAAAAGAATTAACACATAAACGGTGCTCTTCAAATTTGGCCGGACAAAAATATTGATTAAAAAAGACTTTTTTTTATTAAGCGATTAATCGTGACTAATCAGAATTCCAAGATGTGATTAATCTAATAAAAAATATTATATATATTTTTATTTTTTATTTTTAACCCATCTTATAGTTTGTCAAGTAACTAGTTTTTTGACCAATTTTTGCTGCACAAATCCACTTATAGAAATGTATGACTTCCATTCAAGCATGTTGCTTCATGTGCGCTTAATTTTTTTTAAATAATATTCATTGCCTCGGGTTGCTCTCTCTGTTTATCATACAAACACTATCCAATTCCTGGTGTTGGCTGGACATTCTCCCACCACCAACGCTTGGACATAACAAAACAAAAAATATCATGCTAATAATCCCTTGAAACAGGAACTGATGCAATCCTGTGTAACTGCTTTATTTTTCATAGGCTGGACTTCCTTCCCCGACCCTATCGAGCGGTTGTTGGCCCCTCTTCTTGACTCCCCTGCCTGTCGGGCTCCTGTTTGTTCCTTCCTATTTGGGTGTGCAGAGCCATGAAGATCTCTCTGTGGTGCCTGCTGGTTCTGCTTTCATGTTTCTCCACCCCTGGACACAGTGACTGCCAGGGGGAGTGTGTGGCCTGTGGTCTGCTCCTGCAGCAACAGCAGCAACTGCATCAAGCCTTCGATACTATGGTATGTACGTGTTCTGCGTGTGTATGTGTGAAAGTTATTTTAGTTCACAAAAACATTTTGAGAAGAAGAAATTCAAATGAACATGCTTTCAAAAAATGAATATAACTGAAACGACATTAAAAGTTTACAAAACTAACATAAACTATGATTAAATGAAAATGTCCTCTGTTTTCGTCCTTAGTAATTAAATTCAATACATGAGATTTTGCGGTTGATTTTAAAAATATCTATTTCGGTTTTACAGCAGGTTATTAGCCGGAAGAAGGAAGGTCAAACAGTCGTTTTATACTGCCCAGCCAGGTTTAAAACTGTTCAACAGGAATTTGAGCCACAAATCCACTTCAGAAGTTTGCAAATTTGTAAACAAGGAAATTAATGTGTTTTTTTTTATCTTGCACACAAATAAATTTCAAAAATAAAAAACTAAATTTAAATGAAATAATAAAAACTAGGGCTGTTGTACTCCAAGTCCTGACTTGACACTTTTTTTTTTGTCCCAGACTTGACTCGGACTCTTTGACATTTGGATTAGTCTCAAATTTGTCTCGCAAAATGCGATTTTTTTTTTTGCTAGCGCCGATATGACACCGATTATTAGTAGTCAAGGAAGCCGATAACCAATATTTCAAGCCGTAATTTGCAGTAAAAAATAAAATATTAGTGGCAAAATAAAAAAAATTACTTTACTGAAATGCCAAGAAGCATGTTGTTTTCAACACTTTGACGTTTTTTGTTTTATTTTTAAACATATAAAGAAAAGAAAGCTTTGTTTAAAAATTATAACAAAATTGCAGGGAACTGTCAGGGTCATCTGAATGCTAAATTTAATTTAAAACTAAGCAAGTAAATAGCTCCCCTAAAGTTTTCTACTGTAAATAAAGTTTTCAAAATTTCAATGCATTTCTCTCTCTTTTTTTTATTATTATTAATTTTTTTTAAATAAAATGTATATGGAGTTCCCAGGGTCAGCATCATGTTTTATAAAGTGGAAATTTAAATAATACATAAATGAAAAGTTACCGGTACCTGTATCTCACTGAGCAACAAATGCAGCTAATGGGTTTTGTCAGCTCGACTTTTAAAAAGACAAACCAGTAACCAAACCTCCATCATCGGGTTTGAGTAAACTACAGTGCACTATCTATTTTATAGTTCAAAGATAAGAGATGATAGCCTTTAAGTTAAAGGTGCCATGACACAATTAAGACAATCATTCAGTGAGCTATGATTTTTAGTTTCCCACTCTCTAAAAACAGTTGGGTCAAAAATAACCCAACTGTGGGTCAAAAATGAACCGATCCTCTACCTGGGTCTATTTGACCCAACTTTGAGTCAAGAAATAGGTATTTTTTTGTGTCAAGCAACTCGTAAATATTGGTCAGATCCTTTACTTGGGTAAAAAAATTGGGTCATTTTGTATGAAACAACCCAGAAAGTAGAGTGTACACTCTAAAAACAGTTGGGTCAAAATGGACCGATCTTCTACTTCGATCAATTTGACCCAACTTTGAGTCAAGAAATTGGTCTTTTTGTGTAAAACAACTCATAAATAGGGGTGGGAATCTTTGAATGTCTCACGATTCGATTTGATTCCGATTTTTGGGCCTGCGATTCGATTCAGAATCGATTTTCGATTAGGAACTACTTTTGCTTCAAAATGATTTGATTGACAATGATTTTTGCTTCAATCTATAGATGTGCAAGAAATTGTAATGGTCTACTCCAGTCTGACTCGCTAATCTTAGTTAGCGCGCTACTCGCGGCACTTTTATCACTCAAAAGAACGGCTCCACGCTGAAAAAAAACTTATTGGAATAACGTGATTGTGACTTTTTCCTTCTACTCTCTAATGTGGCTACAACTTAACAGTGTATTAGACCGCGTGAAACCACACTGCCCCTCAGTGGCCAAATCGGGTACAACATGAACAGCGCTCCAAATAAAGGCACACACAGACAAAGGCCAGACAGTATAAAATAATTTAAATAAAATAAATTTTGGGACATTTAAAATTGATTCTGAATCGTACTAAATGAGAATCGCGACTCTTATGAGAATCGATTTTTTGGCACACCCCTAATAAATATTGGTCATATCCTTTCCTTGGGTTAAAAAAAAAAGAGGGTAATTTTGTATAAAACAACCCAGAAAGATGAGTCAAATTGACTCATAAAATGGATCAGTCCATTTTTGATCCATAATTTAGTTACTTTTGACCCAACTGTTTTTAGAGTATTGAATACTGAAGCAATACTTATTTGATGCGGAAACCGTCGATTCTACACCAACGTGAGCAGACCACAGTAGAGCCGAAGGTAGCGTGAAGTGGGCAAGGACAATTAGTTACTCGAGCATACCGTTATGCTCCTTTCTCATATCAATGCGTCTGTGTTGGTTTTTGTGGCCCATGAATGTGCGTTTCCTGATATCACAAAACTCCCGCCGGCCTCACTCATGTCTGGAGTGAGGAACAATGAATAGCTCAGGGGATTCCATCTTTGGCTCGACGTGAAGGCGACTAACACAATGAGGAGCTGATAAAATGTGTCAGTCAGCGGTTGCAAGCCCGGCCCGATGAGACTAAGCGGCAGTCAATTACATAGTTCTATTACATCTTCCATAAAGGTCCCAGCTGTCTTCCTCAGCATCATCATTGGCTAAATTAGCCAATCCAACCACAATTCAAGGTTGCCCACCGGCTGTTTTTGCTCAGTGGCATTTCTCTCTGGCTGTTCGGAAATTAGATTGTGTACACGGCTAGTTTTGGTGGAGTTGAGGGTGGAATTACACAGCTGCGGCAAAATACACTCTCAGCGTGACGCTGGACTCGTTATAGGATTTGTTACAATGCAACTAAATTGCTTTGCTATTAAAAGTCAGTACTATTAACATGCATTAGGTATCACAGCAGTTTTTTTTGTACCATTGTGAATTTCCTCCCCCTGTAGTGAAAAGTAATGTATTTTTATTCCTTTATTGTGATAGGAACCATATTTGGTGGCCTCGGTAGATGTTGAAAATGCACCCAGCACGTCTCACTGTGAAGCTGTAGTGATTCGATCCACTCAATCAGAAACGCACAATAATGATAATAATGAAACATAATGATGTTATAATGGTACATCATTGGAAACTTAAAGCCTTTAAGGGTCTGTCACACTCACTATGTAGTGATTTATCTTTTTCATGTCGAGCATGATCTTTCCACAGGCACCGTTTGTAGCTGGCGCAGTGAGCGCAAGATGGAGTAACTTTGCCGCCACCTGTAAAGTCAGGGACGAATCGTTTTTGACCAAAAAGCTGAAGATATCTATGGATATATGTTTATGAGGCGTAGAAGAACAACTCATGTATGCCTCTTTCAAATTCAGCTGCCACATCCACACTGAAGGAGGCTGCAGTTCTGCAGTTATCTGCAGTTTTATCAGCATAACATTAATGTTAAATGCATTAGGCTGACTAAAGAAAATCAGAATGCATCACATGTGTGTGAAAACTTTGTATTGGGGATGTGAAGCAAGACAGAAGAGGCACTTGCCTACAGCCTCCTCTGTAGCTGTCATTTTGGCAGTTGATGGTGGATGCCAATATGGAGTAAACATTTTTGACTGGCAAACGAGTTTGGCTGTATTTCCAAATTTGTTAGAACGTATTTAAATACAGTACATTCGAAGGTATTTGCAAATACATTCAAACATACTTGTAGATTAAATGCGAAAAGCATAGCATTTTCCCCATAATGAAATGTGGTATTGACTTGGACATGCGCAAGTAAAAAAAACTAACTAAAAAAAAAATTTTTTTTAGCACCAATACTTCCTAAACTTCAGAAAGTAAACATTGTCTATTAGTCAGTTTTATGGTTTTATAATTATGTCTGCAGTGCATGATTTCCGTGCATGCACTTGCGCAAGTCAATTCCCCGTGGCTTTATGTTTTTACAAGTACGTTTGAATGTATTTGCAAATACATTCATACATACATGGAAATTGTGACACAAGGGAACAGGATGACGAGTACAGGTGCAAACAAAACCTAACAAGCACGACACCTATCATAACAGAAATACGCAATAAAATATCTGTCGATACATTTGAACGTACGTTGTATTCCCCATGGCTTTATATTATTTTTAAACATTTAGCCTACAAGTACGTTTGAATGTATTTGCAAATACGTTTGAACATACATGCAAATACTCTCAAACGTACTTACAAATACGATTTAATGTATTTGTAAATATGTTACAACGTACTTGCAAATGCAATCGAACATACAGTACTTGAAAATACGCTCAAATGTACTGCCCGTTCAAACATATTTGCAAATGCGTTTGAATACATTCGAACGAGGTTGCCAGTCAAAAATGTTTTTTGGCAAAAATTGGCAGTTCCATGTTTCAGTATGTTGCTCTGTGCTCTTTTGCGAGTTATTGCGCAATCTGAAGTGAGGCTGATGGTTCACTGCTGTAATCTCTGCCTCGCCATTGGCCTTTTAATCGGAAAGACGCTGACTCAGCAATTTTGACAGTCAATTAGTGGATATTATTGAAAACAAAAAGAAAATCAATATAAAGTACCCACCAGATAACTAAAATGGAAAATAATATAACGTAATTATTTGGTGGGAGGGGGGGGGGGGGGGGTTGGGGTATTGTCATATACTGGTGAGGCTCTGCCTCGCCTGCCTCCCCTGACTCCACATCTCCATCAACACATTGGGCCACTTTGAGTGTCCAGATTGGCAATGAGTTTTACTGGACAAACAAATTCAGCATTAGCTAACAGCGTTAGCTTCTGATAAGGCATACATACTTGATTGCACAGTGAAGTTGTCAACAGGATGATGGGAGTATCTGTGATTGGTAAAAAAAACACCTAGGAATAGGAATGTACTCCTAGAAGATATTAATCAGAAGCATCTTTATTTGCCTAGTGTCTTATAAACATACAAGGACGTTGTCCCTGTTTTTTTAGCCACTCTAGTATAACAGCAACAAGCAGCTATGAAAAAATGAACAATTAAAACTTAACACATACATATAGAGTTATAGATATATATTAAAAAAAGAACACTTTTCAAATCAAATAGTGAAGAATGTCCTCAACCTTTTGTTGTTGTTTTTTCTATCCTCTGGTCCTCACAAGATGATGAAAATATGACCCATACACACGTTGCATCTCAGTCATAAACTCCTTTAGATTGTTTCATTGATCTGACGTGGAGAATCCCCCGGTGTGCTCATTTCATTTAGGACGGATAATTAATTCCCGTTGATAGATTCACAGCGGAACTCCCTCCGCGCTCATCTTCTTTCATGTCTGCAGGCGTCCGATAGCAATTCACCTCATTTGAGATTTGATAAGTAAATGCTTGCTTCTCACTGCATTTTCAAGTCAAGGGGCTGTGGGATGGAAGTTGTCGTGCACAAATTTCAGGAAGGTGTAAGTGGCTGTCTTTAGATTTTGACCATGAACTTCCCATCCTTGTCTCATAAGTCACCTGTGAGATATTAGGCATGTTGCCAAATGTAGCAATATTAAGATACTGTATAAAGGTCACTAAAATTAAAATGACACAGAGAAAGTTCTCTCTATCTAAAAACTTGATTTGATAAAAACGTCATATACCATTCCTCAAAGAGCCTATCTAAAAAATGACATCAAAATGATTTGTATTTTCTGTTAATTTGCTTCTGTCAATCATCGTGCTCGCGTAGATGTCGCATTTATCACATGATGGACGCCTTCTATTAGTTCATGACTTTTCCAATGCTGTGAACGCTGCGTGAGAGAGAGCCCCATTAACTTCCTGACAAGTCAGCCACCCAGATCAAGTCCTTCTCAACTTGCTGAAGTTTTGCATGAATGATGAATAACTTTCTATTAATGGCACTGAATTCCCATATACACATTTTTACCTTCTTATTGACAATAAATAAAAGTGCTGTAAAACCAATCTTTATCGCCAGACCAGTAATGCTAGCACTGATGCTAATGCTAACGCAAGATTAAGTACGTCCTTGTGGTGATATGATACACTATTCTCTACATATTACAAAGCAGTGCTTCATCAACAATGATTTTGAAGCTGAAGCTTCATGTGCAATTATTCCATATTGTTGGCATATCGTCCAAATAGCTGTAATTACTTATTATGAAGAATTATTGATTTGAATCCCATTTACCCTAATAGAGCGCATGGTCTCTTTCAGACCATGATTTAAAATTTTTGTTTGATGTGTATAAGATGCTTCAATAGGACGTGCCAAAAAGCGCTAATTTGGATCAACCTGTATTAAATTTTGCACTCTGCACTACATAATATGTCAAAAATCACATAAATCAGGAAAAAATTGTTCTCTAATTGGCTATTATTTTGCAAATATATATTTTACATTGGGGTGTGTGCAACCCCAAAAAGTAATAATAATAAAAATAAGAAATGTTATTTGTAAAGCACAATAAATAAGATAAAACAATCATAAAAGTCACAATTGAGTCATGCCTTTTCTGCAAACCCTTGTAAGGAAAGTGTCCAATTTTTGGCTTTTTGCTTTTTATTAAAATTTATAAATTTATTATTAATATTAATATTAAATATAAAGCACATGAAAAAAATAACAGCGTGAGCTAAAATTGCACCCAATTGTCCAAAACATGTTCATGTTCAAGTTCAAAATGGCACTGTCCAAAATTTCAAAATTATTATTGTCATTATGATATGTGGGGAAACTGATTTTTATAGTACACATGAGAATTTTTGGCCCATTGACTCCCATTAGAAATCATAATTTTTTGATGCACTATACACCTAGTGTATTATAGTGCATTTCCCGCGATTACCCAATTTATCCCTTCACTGGGGCATCAACTAAACGTAGATTTTTATTTTTTTTTTACTTTAGAGTCATAAAAGCCACAATACACCAGATGGCGCTAGAGAGCTAATTATCATTTTTGGTTGAGCTGACTTATGTGCTTCCTATGTCCCCATTCTTATACCAAAACAAGAAAGCACGGTTGGGATCGAGAGCTGTGAGCCTGTGTGGACGCAGTAACAGTGACGTGCACACGCGTTTGAGTGATGTACGTGCGGGAATATTCCAATTTTAATGTGTTTTAAAAATATATATATATATATAGATGATAGTTGTGATCTTAGGATATTGTTTTTATTGTCCATAGAGAGCATCAAAAACAAAACAAAAAATAAAAACTATATATGTATAGATAGGTCTGATGCCACTGAACATTTTGAGTGGTCGCAAGTAAAAAAAATATTCAGAAATGACTTCTCTTTTCTGATAATCACACTTCCAATAGTGAGCCAAATTTTGGCTCATTTGACTTATGTGTCGTAAAAAATAAAGTACCTTACGAGGGTTTTTAATACGCCGCTTCCTTCTATCTACAGGTGTGCTTGCTAGGGTGCAAGGGTCAGGTCTCCTCCTCGCTCACCTGGGAATTGTGTCAGCGCGCCCTGAAGCTCGCCATCTATCCTCCATTTGCAGAGGAAGGCGCCCTGCTCAAAAGCACGGCGGGAGAGCTTCAGATGACCTCTCTGGATCTGACCTCCGATAGTGGACTGCAATCAGCGGCCGCACAACCTTTCCAAGAGGATGATGAGGACCTGAATGGGGCCCCCTTTGAGCAGCGCAGCGTCCATTATGACTCATCACTGCTAGAATCCTCAGAGGCGGGGGAGGACGTGCAGAGTCTGGCTCTCCATCTGGATGACGGAGACGGCGAGCAGAGGGAAGGTGGGAATGTCAGCGAGCAGGATGAAAGCTCAGAGGCCATTAGCTTATCCAAACGCTTTGGCGGCTTTCAGCGGGGCCGCCACGGTTACAGGAAGTTGATTGGCTCCCCCGCGAGACACCTTCAGAAGCGCTACGGAGGCTTCATAGGCGTCCGCAAATCTGCCCGAAAGTGGAACAGTCAGAAACGGGTCAACCAGCTGCTCAGGCAGTACCTCGGTATGAGGAGCAGCCGTAGCGGCCGCTTCAACTTCTCCCCGGTGAGAGTCTGGAGGCAAAACAAACTGTAAACACGTTGCCCAAAATCCTGCTCCGCATACCTCAACCAATCATCTTTTCAACAGTCTGAACTGTGACTTCCTCCATCGTCGTCGGCTCTTTGTGTCCAACAAGTAAAACAAGGAATGCTTTGACCATGATCAATATTTAACATGCCGTCCTGTGAAATAAAAGAATTTAGAGAAGTGCAATTGAATATATTTTTGTGTGTCGGTGCAACCAGCGATACAGGCCAAATGAGATTGGAAAAACAAGGTGTGACTTTTGACTGCACTTTCATGAATGGTACTTAAAAGTCATTTGCACTTTAGTTTGGAAACCCTGACAGCCCAGCCAGCTCTCATTAGTTGTGTTGAAACAATTGAAATGTCTAGACTTGGAAGTTTAAAATTCTGGTGTTTCTCTTGAATCAGACTTAATGCTATCCCCAAACTCAGACGAGTGGAGTCAATCAGTAATTCAGGAGTGTTCAACTTGTTTTTACCAAGGGCAACGTCGTACTTAAAGTTGCCCTCAGTGCGTCACTTCCGATTATAACTATGAAACCACATTCATATATCATTGCTAGGGATGTAACATTACACTAAAAAACATGTTTCAGTCCGATCAGTACCTTGATTTTAAGTTCATGGTTCGGGTGACATTTGGTACAGTAATAAAAAAGCAAAACAAGTTGCATTGATGCACACAAGTGCAACCATAACAGTTTGAACATCATGACCGAAAAACACCAAAAGGCATTTGCAATTGCTTTTAAATTGCGTTTGTACAGTAAAACATGTGGCTAACAATGATAGCTGTGTCTGAATGCCCACCCTTATCTCCTCATCCCTCGTTTACTATGGACCATTCCAAACATCCGGAAATTTCCGCAATGCAACGCAACTTACATGGTGAAAACAAACGGCGTATTGTATTGCTTTTGCCTGTGACTAGCATACAAACGTTTTTGTTACAGTAAACAATTAATTACATTTTGAAAGTAAAATAATACTCACAAATCAAATCAGAACTATTAAAAGAAGGGAATAGGAAAGAGCCGCCAAAAAATTATAAAGTGATCATTTAAAAAAATAAAAAATAAACAATACCTGCTCCTTGCCGCATATCACGTGACGCACTGGCGCATTAAAATCTCCGACTATTTATTGTGGATAAAAAATAAATAAAAACAATATTTATTTTTAACTGCTTTATTTCATTTATTGTACATACTTCATACCTTTAATTAAATAAAACGAACTATTTATTTCCGTGGTGTGTAGTTACTGTATCCTTTGATGTTCGCGTCATAGAAGCCCGGCTGGCTTGCGCCATTTTGTTTTCCTGCTCGCCATTGATGCGCACTACTTTTTCTAGTGCGGTATGGGTAGTTTTCAGTGCACTAAAAAAAAATTCTCACTGGACATTCGGACAGACCTACAAAATGCAGTGCACTATAGAGAATTTGTGGACATTAGGTGTCAAACTGAGTCACAATGATGTGTTTGATGGTTATCAAATATACACTCCCACTCCCCCACATCTGACTACTAACTAAACTGTAGTCTGTATCTGTTTTTAAATTCAAACCCCCATATATATATATATATATATATAAAAATAAAAAGCTGCTTTAAGGTACCGGGGAGTTATACAGGTGAAGTAATACTGCCCTCTAGGGTCTAAGAAGGATGCATGCTATCAACAACATGCAATAAACTGGATTTATTTTATTTTCGGTTTTTACTGCAATCACGATGAAATTAGAAAAGCAAACCATTGGCTCGAAACTCTCTTATCTGTGTAATTAGACCTAATTACACAGTTATCCCCTGGAACTTTGTTTTCCCCCTCAGAAATTATTAGGAAAAGTTCTACCAAAATGACCTTCTAATGTTTGCAGCTATTGAATTCCCTCAGAGAAAAACAACAAAGTTAGTAAATTTGGCCTGACTGCTAGTAATTGCAAAACTCTCACTGTGATGTTACAGAAATGAAGTCACAGGTCCAACATACTGTTGTGTGGAACGCCCAAGAAAGGAGACTCATTTGTACGGAGGTCAATGGAGCTGGAAATGGCCTGGGCCTGTCATTGGGTGTGTGGCACACCGTGGAAAGCAAAGGAGTTTTAAATGACACCATCTTAATGTATCGTTTAAAAGCAGAGGGGAGGAATTAACAGTGCATGTTAGTCATGGTCATTATTGTATGAAAAAAAAGTGTGGTGTGGGGGGTTATTTTCCTTCACTCGCAGCTGCACTCATTGTTTTACATCTTAATAGTGTATTTTGAGATGTAATGATGTCTGTACAGTGTATGTGTGTGCCTGTATGTGTGCAGAGCGTGCTTGAGAAACAGTGCACCTGCATGTGTGCATGTTTCTCTGCACCCGCATCACATAATGACATTTGTGGATACAGTGTAAATTTCAACAATTTTTAACATTAAATCATTGTTGTAAGACTTGTGTATAGAAAATCAAGAATAAAATAGTTTGCTATTTCTTTTTGTGGATTGTCATGCAGAAAAGAAAATGTCTCATTCTCAGTGTGTTTATTTTTTTATTTGTGTGACAATATACTGCATTTCCTTTTTTGTGGGTGCCATTATTGCTTTTACAAACTCGTATCGCCGTGAACACTCCAAACAACCATCAACATTGGTTGTTTGCTAACATATAGGCAGGAAGATAATCCATTTTTATGGAACCTGATTAAATGAAACCAAATGTATTGTAGCTTATTCCTGTGATTTTTATATTTCATCAAAGTGCCATAAACATGGGGGAGGGGGAAAAACGCAAAACATTTAGGCTTAACGAGACTTAAAAAAGGTACAAAATACTCGTACATAGCTCAAAGCACACAATATAATACACATCATAAACCACTGGAAGAGGACTGGATTAAACAAACAAGCAATCTAAGAAGTCTAATACTGTATAGAAGGGTCACAAGGACTGTAATTACTGTATATGAACTTTGGATAAAGTAGTAGAGTATGGGAGGCCGAGTATGTCACATGATCAACGTCAGTCAACAGTTAGCACCATGAGAGACCGACAGGTAGACACATACACAAACCTTCATTAGCCAAGGAAATGATAAACAGACAAATAATAAAAATGGCCGGAAAAATCTGAATCCTTAAACTCGACCCAGAAGAGATTCTAACTTAAATTTTTCTTCGTTTATTACGTTGCTTGCCCTTTCCTAAGCAACTTCTAGTCTGTCTTTCCCATGTAGATTTGTGGAATTCAACCGTCATATAACAAATTATGGGGTGTCATGTCATGAAAGAGGCTGTATGTACAAAAAAAAAAGACACAAAGGTAAAGTAACAAACATTTTCTCAATGGCTGGTATATACACTATGTCCTCTTTTTTGATAAAATGGTATTTTATCATCCATCCATCCATCCATCATCCTTTCAGGCATCCGTCCATCCGTCCGTTGTGCTGTTCAGTCGGGGAAACGCTGGCAGGCTTTTTTCCAGCGGCAGGCCGTGCACCACTGATCCTTTCGTTCCACTCCGTAGACCTTGCGACATTTCTTGGCCTCACCGCGACCTTTCCTGTAAATGAAACAATACATGAAAACATTAATAATTACTGGGTTGAAAAAGAAAATCAATGTAAAGTGTGGATTTTTTTGGGTAATTTTCTGCCACTAGATGGCATAACTGCATTTGTAAGACACTGGTGACAGCTAAGTGCATTTTTCTTTTCATATTAAGAACTGGTTTACCTGCTAAGGAGGTAGCTAGCATCAGGGGCTAAAGCCAAACTGTGGCAGGGTTTTTACTTTCTGAACCCGGATTCTTGGGGTCTTTTTTGAATCCGATTATATCAGTTCTGCCATTTGTTGACTGCTAACACTTTTTTAAACATCACAATGACTCTTAATACAAATGTATACAACCTTGCAGTTTGAACAACACATTTCAAATTTGAGACGCATCGATCCCCCTCGAGCGCAATGGCCATCTCATAAACTGACAAAGCTAAATATATACCTTGTGGCTACAGAAAAGTCAATACCCGAAAAGTAAATGGGTATTGACTTTTCTGCAGCGTCTATGTGGTGTATGTTGTCAGTTGCCATTTAAATCTTAATGGCAAGCGGCCGCTAACGGAGAAATGTGGCGTCTCACCTGAAGGAGCAGTGAGTGCGCGAGGGTGACGCGCTCATTGTCTGGAGCCTGTTCTGTTGCAGCCATTGCTCCCCAACGCTGACAGACCGACAGCGAGGTTTCACCATCTGGACGAGACGGAGGATGAAGATGATGATGATGATGAGGCAAGACCCCAGACTCACACTTTTCAACGGCAAAGAAAAACAAACAACTGTACAGATTATGGACTGTCAGTCACAGTTGAACTGTGGACTGGCTACACACCACAAAAACGACATTATTCTTTCATGGTCTTGAGAAATTCGAACATTCTTCTGATTTCTCTTCCAAATGCTATTTAGTAAATAACAGAGACAAAGAGACTAGTTTATCAATGATTTAAGCTAATGGGGTTGTATGAACTTAAAAGGCAACATACTAACATTATAGTAAATTTAGTTTGAAAACATTTCTAGGCGATAAATGAAGAGCAAAAAAAACAAAATTTTCTGCCGCTGTGCAAGCTAGTTCCTTGCGCACCGTGCTTAACCTCAAAATGCCGCACGTATGGAGTGTAAACAACTCTTCCCCATAATTGTGGTTCATTGTAATGTTCACACCTGGTTGATTTTCTATTTTTTAACAGGTTTTTACAGTGTAAAAGCAAGTCTGAATATATAATTAATTATCATAACAAATGCTAATATCTGTTAGCAGTTAGATATTAGCATTTGCAATTAGCTGTCAGCATTAGGCTAGCGGACTTTCGTTAGATGAAATGGCATGGTTTGGTTGCACATTCTGGTGTTTAAATATACAACATTTTGTCACTTACTGTCGCCTGAAAATGACATCACAGTTGCTCAGGGCTCAGATGGTAACAAGTAACAACCAATCATGGCTCACTTGTTTTCTGAGTTTGGTCATGTGACATTTCCAAGCTTGATTGTTACCTATGCCCTGAGCAACTGTGATGTCATTTTCAGGCGACAGCAAGTAAAACCACCCATTTTCCATTTTGCTACTTAACTCATATTCCACAAATGCAATATTACTTAGAATGCCGTGTTTAGACGAGTTTAGAAGAGTTATGGGTTGACTTCCCTTTTAATCATGGCCATGTCCCATATTTGCCACTTGTTGCTAGGCAGAATTTGTGGAGCACATACATTAGTGATCCTAGTCTAAACTTTTGAATGGCAAAGTACTCGTTAGCTGGATTAAATACAACATGACGTGTTGAATGATGTCATGTTATATTATTAAAAACACGCACAGGCCACACACATAAAAATATGTTGTTTTCAGCTCGATGACAGAATGAGAAAAACGACAGACGGACAGATTCAAGCTGCCAAGACCCACCTGAGTGTTATTGTGGGCAGAGGCCGTGGTGGGCGTGGTCAAAGTTTGGCAACCTGGACTTGTTGGGGCCACAGGTGCCTGGGCGGGGCTACAGGCCTATAGAGAAGACACCACCACAAGCACCACCCATTATTTAAGTCATTTAGGTGGAATGTACTACATGGCTGCATCTTGGTTATGGCCACAAAAAAGGCAACAAAATTTTACAGACTGTCAGAGTGGAATGCACTATAAACCAAGCTGCCTTCATCCTTAAATTATGTAGGGCCACATGCCTGAAACCTGTTTTTTTTTTCGCAAAATGAATGACCTAATTTGAACATCTTACATTTGTTTCATTTTGAGGAACAGATTTTTCATATATCTAATATCATGCTTTGATTTGGAATAAAAAAAAAGTGCTGTACACATTGCTATTATGAATAATACATATTTGCTAGAATTAAGATGTTTTTTTTAATTATTTTTTTATTGTGTTAAAAAAAAGTTTTTTTATTTTTTCATTTAGTTTTACTTATTTTGTTGACTATAATAACCAGCCGGAATAGTCCCCTGCTCACTTGTATTGTCGTGTATAGTATATGAAGGACCAAAACTTCCAAAATTAAAAATAAATAAATAATATTTAAAAAAAATATGAGAGCAGAGCATTTTTATTTATTGACATTTAATTCTATTTATAATATAAATAGAATTAAATGGCGGCACGGTGGATGACTGGTTAGCACGTTCGCCTCCCAGTGTAGATGACGTGAGATAGAGTCCGGGCTTCGGCCTTCCTGGGTGGAGTTTGCATGTTCTCCTCGTGCCTGTGTGGGTTTTCTCCGGGTACTCCGGTTTCCTCCCACATTCCAAAGACATGTATGGCAGGTTAATTGAACACTCCAAATTGTCTTTAGGTGTGATTGTGAGTGTGGGTGGTTGTTTGTCTCTGTGTGCCCTGCGATTGGCTGGCAACCAGTTCAGGGTGTACGCCTACTGCCCAAAGCCAGCTGGGATAGGCTCCAGCGTGCCCCGCGACCCTTTTGAGGACAAGCGATTGAGAAGATGGATGGATAAAATTAAATGTCAATAAATTATATATATATATATATATATATATATATATATATATATATATATATATATATATATATATATATATATATATATATATATATAGAGAGAGAGAGAGAGAGAGAGAGAGAGAGAGAGAGAGAGAGAGAGAGAGAGAGAGAGAGAGAGAGAGAGAGAGAGAGAGATGTAACTATATATATATAGTTTTTATTTCCATTTGTATGTATTTTTTGTGTCTATTTTTTTTTAATAATTGTTATTATTTTCACATTTATTTATTCATTCATTCATTTATTTATTTTTAATTTTGGCAATTTTGGTTCTCCGCATGGACTATGCATGGGTGAATGTCTAACATTGCTTCTCCAAACTGACCTGATAGAGATGCTCCGAGTGGATCTGCCAGAAGCTGCTGGGGGCTGACTGACTGAGCGGACTGGGCCTGCTTGTGCCCAGGCCGGAGCTGGAGTTGGATCTTGGCCTGTGCGCGGGCGGGATCTGAACAGCAAAAGCAGTTGGTGAGCTGCACGAGGCCCAGCTGAGAGGCGATGCTTGGCCCAGAGCCTGCTGTGCAGGAAGTAGTGCAGCGCTGGTGTCCACCGCCTCACAGGATATCTTCATGTAGTAGAAGTCCTCTTCTCTCTGCGACTGATCTGACCCACTGCTGCAAGCAAAAAAAAAAAAAATATTGTGGCCCAGATACAAAATCTCAGGGTTGGATCACCTATTAAAATTTGTATTCCCTCCTGTTTTTTTAATGTTGCTTTCTCGCTCAGAAATAATCTTAAGGGCTCGACTGTCTGCATCGGCCTACAAATGTGAGGTTGCTACAGAAAGAAGACTTAAAGTTAAGAAAGAATAATGAAATGATTTCGACAAATCAATCCTATAGCAACCTTGAAATAACTTGAGTGGGGTCCAGACACATTTTCATACAATGTATAGGAAAGACTTGGCAAACTTACCCCAAATGCAGCACTCGGATGTGTCTTTTAATTCCGACGGAAGATGTGAGCACCTTGCCACAATTGGGCCAAAGACACTTGTACAAGCCTTTGAAAGAGCTCTGTGACAGAGAACATGGAAAATGGTAAGTAAAGGAATAAGGCACAAACATGATTATGAGATGTGATTGGTTGTCTGTCTCAATATGCTCGCTCTCGCTTTGGAAGACGGGTGGATGAACGGATGACAATTCCAACCAGCAGGACGCTTACGGGAAAACCGATGCGCCAGTGATGCGCAGGTGTGTACCTTTGGCTTTTTGGCATTAAACTCCTCCCCCTGATCCAGCTCCATGTTCAGGCCTTCATCTGGGCTGCTATCCATCTCTGGGACGGACGGCGAGGGGGCGGGGCTCACATTGCCGTGATCCCAGCTCCAGTATCCGCTGCTGCCGCTGTCGGAGAGCTCGCCGCCGCCGCACTCCATGTCAGCTGCCGGTGAGGAACCAACTAGAAGTGGAAAGATTCACAGTTTAGCTGTATTGATTATCTCATGGTGCTTGTTTACACTCCTTGGGTATATCATAGATTTTTAGACAATTGTTTTTGTTTTTATGGGTTAATAAATTACAATATACAGGCAAGTCCAAATTTGTCTTGAGTCTTGAAAACATTGTGGAAGGTGACTAAATCCAGAAGAAACCATAACAAATTAGTGGTTATTAAAATACCATGTTAAATTTAGACAACGTGCTTGTGGAAATGCTCTCTGCTGCTTTCAACTGTGCCCATCCCTATAGCGAACAGCAGGTGTCCCACTTGGGTGCCAAGGTTTTGATGTTCTTCTCTTTATCCAAACAGATTTACCATCACATTTTTCTCCCTTTGTTCCCACTCTGTTCCCTGATTATTTATATTTTGTTTACCATGTAGCCAACATCTATTTTTACTATGCTTTAATAATATTTAAATGGTGAAGATAAACCCACACTAAAGCGATTGTATTCAAATAGGGCAATAATTATGTGTGAAGTGAGTTAGTTAAACTCTTGAACTAGCAGTAAGTAGGTGACTTTACATAGTCTGTAAAACTATTCAATTTAGCTATTGTTCCACTGCATATTTTTTAAATGTAAAATATTGAATGCGATGCAATGAAAAGTTCTCCAGTTTGCGTGCGTAGTTTTCCTCCAAGTACGCCGAAACATGCAGTTAGTTAAATGATGACAACATAACTTGAAATGAAGATTCAAATGAAGACTTAAATGAAGAACCTGTCCATATGTGTGAACTAGGGCTGTGCACGAATCGGTGGGGACTTGAATCGACCATTAAACTAATGTTGAATCCGAATTTTGGGATTTGAATGAAAATTAATCATAGCATTCAGTCATATGCACTAGTGTCACAGGAATGATTGAATGGCAACCGACTTAACACCCAGAACGGTTTGCGTGTGTATGTGAATGTTTAGCTGACTAATAAGCATTATACTAAACTGTTAAAACTCGATAAAGCCCATCTAGGCAGTCTACCAACGCCTTTGTTATTGCTTCGCTGTTGGACTATGATGCCATCTTTAGCACAAAGGGAGTTTTTTGCAAACTTGGACACCGGAATGGAGAGACGAACCCTGAAAAGGGTTAGCTTAGTTCTAGCTAGCTTAGTGCTAGCTAGCTAACTGCTACAGCAGACACAACACAGATAGATAAACATTATCAAAAGTGAAAAAACACCCTGGGTTCTGCCATTGGCCAGCATACAGGATACTGGAGGTTAAAGAAATCTTTTTTACGTTTGCCTAGGTTGACGCAGCTGCGTTAGCAAGTCTGCCGCATAGAGCCTTGGTACACTCGACTCGGTACGCTGGACAACATACGGTGTTGATAAAGCGCTATCTACATATGTTCACTCCATTTACCCCTTACCATTAGGATCAAATTGGATTTTGTTTTTTTTGGGGGGGGGGGCAGTACAATTACGGTTGTGACCCATTTGAATGGATTTGGTGGCTAAATGAGTATGTGAACACGCATTTGGTGTACGAGTCCAGGCACTAGTGTGAACGGTTGTTTTTTTTACATGTACCCTGCCATTGACTGTTGACAAGTCCAGGGTTTCCTCCACCTGTCATCTGGGATCGGCTCCAACTCACACATGAGAACAAGCGCTATAGAAAATGAACAGATGGCAACTTTCAAAACCAAATGACACAGACCTGTTCCAATGTCTGTCTGCGGAGGACTCTGGACCACAGGGTTACAAGACAGACTGGTCAGGACCATGGCGGCCATGATCTCATCCATCTCCACTGACTCTGGGCTACGGAAACTGGAGACGACAGAGTTTAGGTTGCAGTCGGACTGTTAAGCCCACTCTCACTAATTCTTACCGTGTAAAATATCTCTCACCTCCTGTATGCAGGCTCTCTAGCTGATACCACGCATGGGTCCATTGCAGGGGCCCTTGTTTGCAGGGGAGCGGGCATGATGCTCCAACCTCGCTCCAGCTCACTCTGCAGGTGGACGGTCTTGTTTTTGTGAACATTCCTCTCCACAAATGGATCTTGGATGCTGTTCTGTGAGTATATCTTCATAGGAGGGT